>NC_056747.1:137547742-137740242 GCF_019279795.1 Protopterus annectens
TTAGTTTGGACCAGCAGTTTGTTGGATGTGCGGTAATGGCCAATGAAGTTGGCAAACAGGGAGTCTCCAGCCGAGTTGATAGCTTTGTGTGTTTGGACCAGCAGTTTGTTGGATGCGCGTAATGGCCTAGGGTTGCAATAGGGTTTTATAATGTTTTTGAGAGCAGAAGTATTTTCAGGGTGAGTGAGACTTTTGTGCGCTACTATGAGTTGATTAAACTGGAATACATTAAGGAACTCTAGCCACCCTAGGAGATTGAGGTTTTGACAGTGATGTGTCCTGTTTGTATAGTTAGTGGTGAATCTGGCAATATGGTTGTAGCAGTGTGAGAGTTTGCCCATTTCAGTTTTGTTCAAATTGGAGAGTATGGGAGAAGCATATAGGACGGTACAAAGCAGGTGAGAGCAGGCGATAGTGATTCATGCTAATGGGGTTAGGAAAGGTTTGTTTCTAGCTACCTATTGGTGTAAACCTTGGCTCAAGATGATTGTCATTGTTGAAGTGACACCTGACCCTATGGCATATATATATATATCTATATATATCTATATATATCTATCTATATATATATATATATATATATATATATATATATATATATATATATATATGTTCATAGGTAGATACTAGGCTATCTGCCCTAGGGCATTTATAAGCCTAGCCAGAGTGTTTTTGGCTTCCGCCTCCCTATTAGATTAGCCTACTGTGCCTCTGTAAAGTAGGTCACAGAAGGTACCCTTATAAGATTAGTTTACTGTGCCTCTGTCTAGCAGGGACACAGAAGAGATCCCAGGGGTGAATTTGCAATTTCCCATCCACGCGTCCAGATTTTGCTTGAAGAGGGTCAGCGAGGGGCTATGTCTAACATGAATTGGGATTCTATTCCAGAGTGAGGGGAGCCTCTGGGAAATGAATCTGTCCCTCCAGCATGTCCTATTTATTTTTGTGCTGAGGTTTAGGTCCCTGGAGTGTGTAGCTCTAAAAGACTTGGATTTTTTTGAGGTGGAGCATGTCCATTAATTCTGGGTTTGACATGGCTTTGCACATCAGGCATAGATCGCCTCTGAGTAGGCGGTAAGCAACTGAGTAGAGCTGGAGTTTCTTTAGTCGAGCTGCATAGAACATCTGTTTGTAGCCCATGATCCTCTTGGTGAGCTACTTTTGGGGTCTCTCCAGTTGCAGGTGTCGGGTAAGGTACATCCCAAAAGGGGCATTGTATTCAATTATGGGCCTGATGAGTGACGAGTAGAGGGGCACAATGACCTCTCTTGATCTAGATGCGGACCCTTTCGTGATAAGGTGGGCTATATAGAAGGTCTTTCTAACCACTTTGGCAACGTGATTGTCAAAGGAGAGATTACTATCTACGTTGGTCCTCAAATCTCTAATTACTCCTTCTGTACTTAATGGATTACCACCTATGTGGTAATTTGTGGGCACCTTGTTTTTCTCAAAGGGGATGGCTATGCACTTTTCAGCATTTAGCTTGAGGCCGTGGCTCTGGCACCAAGCATCCGTCTCTGTGACATCCTTTTGGAGGATGCTTGTGTCAGCTGGAGATTCGATTATGGCCCCCAGTTTGCAGTCATCTGTGAACTTTGTCAGCCATAATCCCCCCATGTTAGCTTGAACCTCAGAGAAGTATATACTGAACAAGAGAGGTCCCAGAACTGAGCCCTGTGGGATGCCACTTGTAACTGGTTTGGATTCGGACATGGCACCTGCAATTCTGACCATGTGGGTTCTATCTCTGAGCCAGTTTGCAACCCATCTTGTGATATAGGGTTGATATTTAAACTGGTAAGCTTATTTATGATGCCTGAGTGGGGTATTGTGTCGAAGGCTTTTGCGAGGTCCAGGTAGGCTGTGTGGACTACCTTGCCCTCATCTATGGCTTTGGTAACTGTTTCAAAGAAATCAACTAGGTTTAAGAGGCAAGATCTGCCCTTAAAGCCGAATTGGGTAGGGTCCAGTGTCTGGAGGCTCCCAATGTCTTTGTTTATGAGTTCCATGATAATACGCTCCATAGCTTTACAGACCAGACTAGTCAGGCTTATGGGGCGATAGTTTCCGGGTCCGTTGTGGCACCACCTTTGTGGAGTGGGACCACTGTAGCTGTACGCCATTCTTTGGGTACATATCCTGTAGTAAGGCTAAGTTTGAACAGTGACTTAATGTGAGGGTTCAGTTCTTCTTGGAGCTCGTGTAAGACACAGCCTGGGACACCATCCGGTCCCATAGATGCTGTGTTTTTTGCTTTGGAGAGGGCAGCTTTCACCTGTGCATCTGTGATGTCAGGGAGTTTACATTCAGTTGGGATAGGCATTTGCTCATTTGAGGGTGAAGGGGGGGGGGGAGAAGTTTGCGCTGAATCTGTCTGCCAGGATGTTGGCTATGTCTGTAGGTTCGGTATACTTTGTACCGTTATGCAACAATTCAGAGCATATCTGGGAGTTTCCGCCTATGTTCCTGACATAACTAAAGAAGGTCTTGTGATTATCTTTAGTGTCTAGGACAATTTTTCTTTCGAAACTGGCCTTTGATGATATTATGAGGGATCAAAGTTTCTTGCTAATACTGATCAGAAATGCCTTCCCTTTTTGGGATTTTGCTCTGTCATGTAGTAGCTTTCTCCTTCTGTTGTACAGCTTATTTATGGCCGGGGTCCACCAGACCAGTCTCCTGTTTTTGGAAGAGTGAGTCTTGGTTTTATTTGGGATAGCACGATCCATGCATTCCTGCAGGTGCTCATAGAATGCATTTGTAAAGGATTCTGCGGATTAGGCTGTATTATCCTCTGGCCAAGGGGCTTTGAAGGATTCCACCTCAGTATTGAGAAGTGCAAAGTTGGCTTTTGAGAAATTCTTTACAGTGATTTCCTTGGCTGGGGGTGGGGACGGGATATGGATGTCCAGGGAAATTTGTTTATGGTCTGATCTTACCAATGAGGGGGTTTACCTCTGGTGTGGAACATAGAGTCCCCATGTTGGTGATGACCAGGTCCAATATGTTGTTCCCTCTTGTGGGAGTGGTGACCAGTTGTTCCATTGCGTTAGAGTTTATAAATTCAAGGAACCGTTGGATGACGGTGTTTGGGCTTGAGTAGTTTTCCCAGTCAATGTTTGGGTAGTTGAAGTCACCCAATAACATAGTGTTTGGAGAAACTTTCATATTCTCCAGTGTTCTCAGGAATGCCAAGTGGGGTTCCTGTAATAGGGAGGGTGTTCTGTAGCAGGCTACAAACTGAAAGGCAGTTTTGCCCGCTGTTAGTTGCACATGGATGGTTTCCGATGCTTTTTGCAGTGCTACTAACCTGGAGGTGTAGGTATCTTTGATGAATATAGATACTCCCCCTCCTTTTGTGCTTCGGTCTGAGTTTTGGGGCCGAAACACATGGTATGAGTTATAACCTGGTAGTGCTGGGGTGCTCTCAGGAGCCTTGAACCAGGTTTCTGTTACTGCAGAGACATCGATTTTCTCCATACTGAGGAGAGCCTCGAGTGCGTGCATCTTGAGGTTTAGACTTCTGGCATTGAGTAGCATTACCTTTAGTTTTTTTATCCTTGGGTTGTCTATGGAGGTGGGTTTGTCCTTTGAGCCTTGCCTAAAAAAGCCAGTATACGAAAGCCTAAGGATGACAGGTGCAAGCCGTCCCTAGCATATATATATATATATATATATATATATATATATATATATATATATATATATATATATATGTGTGTGTGTGTGTGTGTGTTGGCAATTTGGTCCAGGGAAGAGGTTTTGTTTACAAAATCCAGGAGTCTCTGTGCCTGTACATTTGGTGTCATATAGGATACCCAGTGCATAGCGGGGTAATTAAAGTCACCCACGAATATCATATTTGTTTGTATGGTGAGTGTTTCAAATAAGTTTAAATATACATTATGGGTTTCCTTGGTCTTATAGGGGGACATCTAGCTTGTAAGGAAGTGGTACTGGATTTTGCCTCTGGTGATTAGAATAGGGAGAAGCTCCAAGCTTTGAGGTATATTTCTTTTTTATGTAAAATATATAGCTCTGAACACAGTTGTTAATGTACTTTTTCCTCTGGAACACTGGCATTATTCCCCAGTCACCTGGGATACACTTAGCCATGAGTACCCTGCACAACCACTTCTCTCCTATCTCTCCATCCATAGCCCCCTTTTTTACCATTTTTGCACATGGGGTCGTGGTGTCACCAACAGTGACAATCATCTCAGCCATGGTTTACACCAGGTGGCTAACCCTGCCACTGTAGTTCTTCCACACTACACAATTGCATGCACACTCACACCTATGGCCAATTTAGTGCGTCCATTCCACCTACTGCATATCTATCTATTCAGAACAGTAATACAAATGAAACTGATTGTTTAGCACAGCTTTGCATTGTAAAGGAGAGGTGAGATATGCAATTGACATATGCTTGTAACATCATCATATCAATATGCGAGCCTCCATATAAAGTATAACAGTTGCATGTCACACTGTCTTCCAGATGTCAATCAGAAGTAGGGAAGACAATTTCTCGCACAGAGAGAATTAAATTATAATTGAGGTTCCTACCCAGCATGATTGCATTCTTCTTGGACGGACGAGCAATACTGTCTGGAGAAATGAAGTGTGAACACACCTTCCGGACATGATCAATGCTTTGGCCAGTCACAATAAATCCAGTCAGACCTGTCAGTGATGATGTTACTCTGGCACGATCCTCAGTGCAGCCTACAGATTGCTGCTATGAGAGGGTGAGGAATGCCCCTGGAGGTGTGCCCCCCCTTGCCTCTCCAGATGAGATAACAGTGTTACTGCCCTCAAATCATACCACCAGGACATATGTTGCCCTCATGCTTAATGCTGACAGGTGTGGATTCCGATTACATCATAGCTGTGGTCCTGTACTTACTGACTGAAGTCCTTCAGGTATTTCACCTTGTTGGAATGCAGCCCTCGGACCACTTTCCCTTCATATTACAGAATCAGGGACACTATCAGAGTGTGTCACCATCATATTAGTAATGAGGGATCTGCTGAGCACACCACCTGACACCCCTTTCTTTTGATGTGCAGTTCTACATCAGGTACAGCAAATTTTTCAAATGGAAAGTGGGTGCAGTCTGTTACACTGAGGATGCACGGGAAATTGGATATAGCATATAATTGTTGCATGGTAATTCTCTAATCCATGACTGCTGCTGGGAAGTGGATGTAATCATCCACCTTGGTGCACATTGCTGCCAGGAAATGCAAGAGAATTTGAATGGCAGCTGCCTGGAATATTCTTATGGCATCATCCTTATGCTGCAGAAATGTTCCACAGGCCAATATACCTATACTTATCAGTATTATACCTACCTAGACTCGGACAAACTTTTGTTAGAAAGTGCACAAGTAAATAAAATAAATAAATAAACATAAAAAAGTGTGTGTGTGTATAGATATACAAATGTCAAGAGTGAAAGTGATTGAGCAGTGGCAGCAGCAGATAAGGGGTCTGCATACCTCTTGACCTCTTAGCTCAAGACAGAAATTGCAAAGTTGATTGAACCACATGATTTGGGTTAGCATGCATGTTCTGATCCACGACTGTGCTTTGGGATAGGGGGTAAGATTGATCTAGCAGTTGCAGCAGTAGTTAAGAGGTTTGCATACTTGACCTCTTAGCTAAAGGGATCATTAGGGGAAATGTTTCATTTGATGTCAGTGAAGTGCTTGGGCCGACATGGACAAACTACTGAAGTTGTCTTTGGGAGAAATGTTTCATTTGGCATCAGTGAAGTGCTTGTGCATACATGGAGAAACTGCTGAGGGGATCATTGGGTGCGAATGTTCCATTTGGTGTCACTGAAGTGCTTGTGCATACATGGAGAAACTACTGAGGGGATCACTGGGTGCAAATGTTCCATCTGGTGTCATTGAAGTGCTTGGGCATACATGGAGAAACTACTGAGGGGATCATTGGGTGCGAATGTTCCATCTGGTGTCATTGAAGTGCTTGTGCATACATGGAGAAACTACTGAGGGGATCATTGGGTGGGAATGTTCCATCTGGTGTCATTGAAGTGCTTGGGCATACATGGAGAAACTACTGAGGGGATCATTGGGTGCGAATGTTCCATTTGGTGTCACTGAAGTGCTTGTGCATACATGGAGAAACTACTGAGGGGATCATTGGGTGCGAATGTTCCATTTGGTGTCACTGAAGTGCTTGGGTATACATAGAGAAACTACTGAGGGGATCATTGGGTGGGAATGTTCCATCTGGTGTCATTGAAGTGCTTGTGCATACATGGAGAAACTACTGAGGGGATCATTGGGTGGGAATGTTCCATCTGGTGTCATTGAAGTGCTTGTGCATACATGGAGAAACTACTGAGGGGATCACTGGGTGCAAATGTTCCATCTGGTGTCATTGAAGTGCTTGGGTATACATGGAGAAACTACTGAGGGGATCATTGGGTGGGAATGTTCCATCTGGTGTCATTGAAGTGCTTGGGTATACATGGAGAAACTACTGAGGGGATCATTGGGTGGGAATGTTCCATTTGGTATCAGTGAAGTGCTTGGGCATACATGGAGAAACTACTGAGGGGATCACTGGGTGCAAATGTTCCATTTGGTGTCACTGAAGTGCTTGGGTATACATGGAGAAACTACTGAGGGGATCATTGGGTGCGAATGTTCCATTTGGTGTCACTGAAGTGCTTGTGCATACATGGAGAAACTACTGAGGGGATCATTGGGTGCAAATGTTCCATTTGGTGTCACTGAAGTGCTTGTGCATACATGGAGAAACTACTGAGGGGATCATTGGGTGCGAATGTTCCATTTGGTGTCACTGAAGTGCTTGGGTATACATGGAGAAACTACTGAGGGGATCACTGGGTGCAAATGTTCCATTTGGTGTCACTGAAGTGCTTGTGCATACATAGAGAAACTACTGAGGGGATCATTGGGTGCGAATGTTCCATTTGGTGTCACTGAAGTGCTTGGGCATACATGGAGAAACTACTGAGGGGATCATTGGGTGCGAATGTTCCATTTGGTGTCACTGAAGTGCTTGTGCATACATGGAGAAACTACTGAGGGGATCATTGGGTGCGAATGTTCCATTTGGTGTCACTGAAGTGCTTGTGCATACATGGAGAAACTACTGAGGGGATCACTGGGTGCAAATGTTCCATCTGGTGTCATTGAAGTGCTTGGGTATACATGGAGAAACTACTGAGGGGATCATTGGGTGCGAATGTTCCATTTGGTGTCACTGAAGTGCTTGTGCATACATGGAGAAACTACTGAGGGGATCATTGGGTGCGAATGTTCCATTTGGTGTCACTGAAGTGCTTGTGCATACATGGAGAAACTACTGAGGGGATCATTGGGTGCGAATGTTCCATTTGGTGTCACTGAAGTGCTTGGGTATACATGGAGAAACTACTGAGGGGATCATTGGGTGCGAATGTTCCATTTGGTGTCACTGAAGTGCTTGTGCATACATGGAGAAACTGCTGAGGGGATCATTGGGTGCGAATGTTCCATTTGGTGTCACTGAATTGCTTGGGTATACATGGAGAAACTACTGAGGGGATCATTGGGTGCGAATGTTCCATTTGGTGTCACTGAAGTGCTTGTGCATACATGGAGAAACTACTGAGGGGATCATTGGGTGCAAATGTTCCATCTGGTGTCAGTGAAGTGCTTGGGCATACATGGAGAAACTACTGAGGGGATCATTGGGTGCGAATGTTCCATTTGGTGTCAGTGAAGTGCTTGGGCATACATGGAGAAACTACTGAGGGGATCATTGGGTGGGAATGTTCCATCTGGTGTCACTGAAGTGCTTGTGCATACATAGAGAAACTACTGAGGGGATCATTGGGTGCGAATGTTCCATTTGGTGTCACTGAAGTGCTTGTGCATACATGGAGAAACTACTGAGGGGATCACTGGGTGCAAATGTTCCATCTGGTGTCATTGAAGTGCTTGGGTATACATGGAGAAACTACTGAGGGGATCATTGGGTGCGAATGTTCCATTTGGTGTCACTGAAGTGCTTGTGCATACATGGAGAAACTGCTGAGGGGATCATTGGGTGCGAATGTTCCATCTGGTGTCACTGAAGTGCTTGTGCATACATGGAGAAACTACTGAGGGGATCATTGGGTGCAAATGTTCCATTTGGTGTCACTGAAGTGCTTGGGTATACATGGAGAAACTACTGAGGGGATCATTGGGTGCGAATGTTCCATTTGGTGTCACTGAAGTGCTTGGGTATACATGGAGAAACTACTGAGGGGATCATTGGGTGCGAATGTTCCATTTGGTGTCACTGAAGTGCTTGTGCACACATGGAGAAACTACTGAGGGGATCATTGGGTGCGAATGTTCCATTTGGTGTCACTGAAGTGCTTGTGCACACATGGAGAAACTACTGAGGGGATCATTGGGTGCGAATGTTCCATTTGGTGTCAGTGAAGTGCTTGTGCATACATGGAGAAACTACTGAGGGGATCATTGGGTGCGAATGTTCCATTTGGTGTCACTGAATTGCTTGTGCATACATGGAGAAACTACTGAGGGGATCATTGGGTGCGAATGTTCCATTTGGTGTCACTGAAGTGCTTGTGCATACATGGAGAAACTACTGAGGGATCATTGGGTGCGAATGTTCCATTTGGTGTCACTGAAGTGCTTGTGCATACATGGAGAAACTACTGAGGGGATCACTGGGTGCAAATGTTCCATCTGGTGTCATTGAAGTGCTTGGGTATACATGGAGAAACTACTGAGGGGATCATTGGGTGCGAATGTTCCATTTGGTGTCACTGAAGTGCTTGTGCATACATGGAGAAACTACTGAGGGGATCATTGGGTGCGAATGTTCCATTTGGTGTCACTGAAGTGCTTGTGCATACATGGAGAAACTACTGAGGGGATCATTGGGTGCGAATGTTCCATTTGGTGTCAGTGAAGTGCTTGTGCATACATGGAGAAACTACTGAGGGGATCATTGGGTGCGAATGTTCCATTTGGTGTCACTGAAGTGCTTGGGCATACATGGAAAAAGTAGTGAAATGATCACAAGGGGGAAATGTTTGATTTGGTGTTGAAGTGCCTGTGCAGATATGAATGAATTACTAAAAGGGTCATGGGGGAAATGTTTCTTTTGGTAAGTGCATGTACAGATGTGTTGCACTGTATGATGAGGAAAGCCATAGTGTGACAATTTTTAAATACTTAACTATAAGCTTGGTTTAATCATTATTAAGTGTGTGTTACGGTTCACTAATTACTTGAAGCTTCAGTTAAAAAAAAAAAAAAAAAAAAAACATTTGCGAGCCAGCAAGAATTTCATAGAAGGTGTGAAATGGGGTGAAAATGTTCCCATTCAGCTTGATGGGACTGTGAAAGGAGGTGAAAATGTTCCCATTCAGCTTAATGGGGGCAGTGGACACAGAAGCTCATTCTGCACATCTGAGACCGACAGATTCCCATTCTGCAAGTGCATCACACTAAGTGAATTATAATTTCAATGTATGAGAAGTGGGATATGGTGTTGTAGGAGGTGAGGCATGTTTTGAATTTACTAAAGAATTTTTAGCTCTGTTGAGAAAAAGAGTGGAAGGTTTACTGGAGTTTTTTTTCATTTTGCTTCATTTTTTCGTATTGCTTCTTGTTATTTTAAGACTGGGCTGAATGACTTTTATGAAAGACACAATGGTCCAGTTGAGGTATGTGCCAAGGAAAATGAACATGCTTTGTTACATGGGTGCTGGGCTGTTTTTTGAGGGGAGTACTGCAGAAGAAGACACCACCAAGTCATATGTATACCCGATGGAAGCTGGTTATTACAGGTATGTGTATTTTTTTTTATTTTTGAGAGGTTGTCAAACTATGATGAGTGACTGCTTTCAGTTCCTCTATTGTCTGGATGTGTTGAGGATGCATAGCTATAAATTATGCATTTAGTGAATTTCTTTTGCAGTGTTTTGTGAGTAAGGAATGTAGTGTTTTACTATATTGGCTTTGTTTGCTTTACAAGTTTACTATTTTTATTGTGATGCAATTAGACTGTTTTTCATATGAGAACATATTTTGTCAGCCTTTGCTTCGTTTTACTTCAGCTCAGTTTTATTTTAATTTGATATGTTATAGTGGTTCAGTTTGTTTTCTAAGAGGTGGAAATTATCTAAGTATTTTCTTACTGAAGTGTGTGTGTGTGTGTGTGTGTGTGTGTGTGTGTGTGTGTGTGTGTGTGTGTGTGTGTCTGCACTCTGCTTAGAATCAATCAGACTAGACCTGAATACACAGGACGGAGTTTAGCTGTAACTTTTTGACGAGGTTCATGCAAGCTGTACAATGGGACACTTAAAGGTACTAAGTTGTACAATATTAAAAAATATATAAATCAGCTTAGTTATGTCAAGGTGTCACAGTGGAATACTTAGGATTTCAAATTTTCTCAGATGCTTTCTACATAATACAGAGCAGCCAGGAGTCAATCAGCCTAGGCAGTGGAAGACTAAACTGTTTACTGCTTCCATTTGTTTGTGTAATTCGTGTGTCAAACTCCACAAATAAGCTGTTATTAATATGTTATTGTGGATATAACTGTATAAGAGTACAGCTGCTGATAATGCAAGGCATTATAATTATGTTACCCTGATCTTTATTGTCTTGCCATCTCGCATCCTTTTCCTAAATGCTGGTGGTTTCTCCATTTATGTACTGTTTGTCAGGAGGGCAGGCAATTGGAAGATGAGAGAACAGGTCATGGGTCAGGATTTTTTTTTTTTCCCTTAGACT
Organism: Protopterus annectens; assembly: GCF_019279795.1. NCBI lineage: Eukaryota > Metazoa > Chordata > Ceratodontiformes > Protopteridae > Protopterus > Protopterus annectens. The sequence continues at coordinate 137,558,555 of NC_056747.1, forward strand.
AAACTCTCAAGATCACTATCCATGTCAGGTCATACATTTGCTTTTCTTACCTTCCATAAAGTGTGTCATATCTACTACTCTAACACCACTGTAGTCCTAGGTGAATTTCCAGGTAACAAAGAGATGATTACCAAGCAACAATATTTTGGCCTCATCAGTTAATGTGTGTGTTCGTGTGTGCACACGTGTGTGTATGTGTGTGTGTGTGTGTGTGTGTGTGTGTGTGTGTGTGTGTGTGTGTGTGTGTGTGTGTGTGTGTGTGTGTGTGTGTGTGTGTGTGCCTGTCTGTCTGCCTGTCTGTCCAAAGGGAGGTATACATAACAGGTGTGCGTGCTGGTGACTGGGCAAAACTTGGAAGGCTGTGGTACTGGTTCATAGGTTGTTACTAGGCCAACGATCACCAGGGTCTTTATAAACCTAGCCATACACCCCAACCCAGTTTTGCCCCTAAGTACCTTGGGTATCTATTAGGAGTGGGGAGTATGTTAGTAAGGTGGTAGATAAGTCATGGAGACTGCCAAGAGACCTGCAGCAACACTGAAGGAGCTGCAGGAATTTCTGGTAAGTACTGGTTGTGTACTATGTGACAACAATCTCCCATAATATCCATATGTCTGGCCTATGGGGTAGGGTTGCAAGACAGAAGCCTTTTCTTACACAGAAAAACATCCAGGCCTGGCTAAAATTTGTAAAACAATACATCAAGTTTCCCAAAAGCATTTGGGAAAATGTGTTATGGTCTGATGAGATCAAGGTTGAACTTTTTGGCCACAATTCCAAAAGATATGTTTGGCGCAAAAACAACACTTTGCATCACCAAAAGATCACCATCCACACAGTGAAGCATGGTGATGGCAGTATCATGCTTTGGGGTTGCCTTTCTTCAAATGGAACTGTGTAGCCTCAGTGTAAATATCATAATTTTGGGTTTAACACACATTTTACGTTATACCTTTTGTACCAGAATACATTGGGTCTGTAACACGGACACGAAAAAACATATGATCGAATACGAAGATGTTGACCCGTATTGGGCGAAGTACAGAAATCCTGAATGTACAAAACCGCAAATTCCGAAATGTGGATTTGTTTTGGTTGGCCCATCTGCGGTATAGCTCCGTAAAGTAAGTGTGCGATAGATAGAACTTTAGTGTTAGGATTTGGGTTAAGGTAAGTGTATAGATAGGTAATGTATGTAAGGTTTAGTGTAGTGTTAGAAGTAGGGTTGTTTTAAGTGTATGTATGTGGATTATTTATTTTGTTTGGGTGTATGTGTGTAGGGGACATGTGTAGTAGTTACAGACCTTAGGGTTAGGGAGGGGTTAAGAATAGTGCATAGTTAGTTGTGAATGTGGGGTTTAGTGTAGGGTTAAAGGTAGGGTTTTGGTGCTTTACTTTACATTAGAAGTAGGGTTTTGTTAGTGCATGTGATATGGTTTATTTATTTTCTTTGGGTATGTAGCGGGTGGTGGGGTTGGCTGACTATGACAGTTCAATATCTTTTTTTCGTGGTTTAGTGTGTTTGGGATTTTTGCGGTTCGCAGTATAGGTGTCGACATTTCGGTATTTGGGAATAGGGTTTTTCGCTTTGGTAATATAGACTCAATACATTGTAGGTAATGTCAGCATGTTCTACAAGGTGATATACAAGACGGGTGTTTCCATTCACATGGAAGAGCACCGGCAAGGTTTCAGGTGATCAAACATGCAGGAAGCTCCAGTCAACAAAAGTATTGTTGGAAGGTGCAATATGTGTCTTACTGGTAACTCCCAGGTTCTGCAAATAAAAGACAGTAATATTAGGCATGGTAGAAGAGGTTATTTTTTAGCTGTCTTTCATAAGCATTGCACTTCCATCTTCCTAATTTCTTGATGTTCTCGCACTAAATCCTTGCCCACTTTACATGAGAAGCTGTCACTATGCTAAATGAGTGTGGAATCTAACTGAGCGTGGGGTATATGTTTGGGGTCCAATCTTCATCACTCCACTGCTTTCTTCAATGTAGTCCTCACCTGAAGCTGGGTAAACAGGTTACCCTTCTCAAGGCAGAGAACTGCTCCTTCTTTAAGTACCAGTCTATGATGAAACTGTGTGAGTGGGTTTCTGTGTTGTAGGCACAGTGCTTGGTAATGTTGTAGGCACTGTACTACATTCCATTTTGTGGCCCCTGAAGCTGGAGTCAGCCACCGGTTGTTCACCTCTTGATCACTCATAGGTTGTGCCTGTTTATCCTCAGAATATTCTTAGTTTGACCAGCTAAATGCTCCACATAGGAATGCTAAACAACAGGCTATGAAAAACAATCTGTTGTGTTACTGATGACATATATTTTGAAGTTTGTCCCATAAAGTTCACACTGCCTCCCCATGGCTTTGTGCAGCCAGCTGATAGCTTCCAAGGTGTAATGCTGCCTTCAACTTCTTTTAATCAGCCTCTAACAGTAGCAGGGTGTGTACCCTCCATTATTTTACTGTTATGAGCTATACAACTGGAGAACTTCGCATCTTCCTAGTGTCTCTATAGTGCTCTAGTACCCTTTTTAGGCCACCTAATTACCTGAACTGAGGGTGTTTATTATCTGTTATTCTCATACATCCACTGATACTGTGAATTAATTTGTGCCCACACTGGTACAAGTGCTGTTTCCAGTGCCACTTCTTGAATTGAGCCCACTGTGAAAACAACATTGTATAAAATGTCCAATTATTATTCACCTCACCCCTTTTGCTGAAAGCTCCGTGCCTGAACTATACATATGTTGTCTGATTTTGAGTTGGGAGTACCTTGTTTGCCTTCTGTTTGTATAACCAACCCTAACTCTGTAACGGCACATTGATGTCTACATGTAATTACTCTTGGCCACCTGTTGCTGAGCTGGCTTCCTCCTAAGTACCTTCCACCACCAAATTCTTAGGGATACTGCAACAGGTATCCTGAAAAAAATGAAGTGTAGTCTGAGGGTGTGCCAACACTCGAGTAAGATCATCTCTAAAAATTTAGATGACCGAAGGCAAGAATACTCTTGTTATTTGACAAGTTCATAGGTGGTTACTAGGCTACTGACCCAAAGGTCTTTATAAGTCTGGCTGTGTGTACCCAATGTAATACTAGAGAAACCCAATATAAAGGATGTAGCCTAAACTCAAGATCTTAGCAATGGCTGCCCATATCTAGGAGGGTCATAGGTGAAATCCCCAGCAAGGAATTTATGCTTTACCATCCAGTCATCCAGGCTATACTTAAAACAAGGTTATAGCCCAGGGGGCTCTGTATAATGTGAATTGGTAGCCTATTTCTGAGGAGTGACAACCTCTGAGAGACATATCTGTCTCTCCAGCAGGTCCTATTTATTTCGCAGACCAGGTTAAGTTCCCTGGAGCAGGTGACCCTTGTCCCATTGGACTTGTGGATGTGCAGCATTTTGATTGAATATGGATCTGAGATTGCTCTGTAGGCCAGGCACAAGTCTCCTGTATGTAGTCTGTACGCTACTGAGTACAATGACAGTGACTTCAATCTGTCAGTGTATGACATGTGCTGGAGACCCTGAATTTTCTTGGCTAGAAATCTCTGAGGTCTCTCAAGTTGCTGCAGGTGCCAGGTAAGGTACATAACAAAGGGAGCACTGTACAGAATTATTGGCCTACTGAGGGTCGAGTACAGGGGAGTTATGACCTGTTTCACACCTGAGGCAATGCCTTTGCTAATTAGGTGAGCAGCATAGAATGCCTTCCTTACCACAGTAGACACGTTGGTCAAAGTTTAGGCTACAGTCAACTTGCGGTCCCAATTTTATCACTACTGAGTTGTTAATGTAGGGTATTCTTATTTATATGATAGTCTGCAAGGATATCATTTTTACCAAATGGGATGATGATGCATTTTTTAGCACTGAGTTTGAGTCCACAGCTTTGGCACCAATCATTCATTTGTGTAAATCCCTCTAAGTATATTGGCATCATTTGGGGATTAAATGATTACACCCAATTTGCAGTCATCAGCAAAGTTAGTCAGCCACAGCCAGTCTATTTTTGCCTGAACTTCTGAGAAGTATATTCCAAACAATAGGGGTCTAGCACTGACCCCAGTGGAATCACACTGATGGCACATCTGCTGGTCGAGGTAAAGTCCCCAACTTTGACTGAGTATGATCTGAAGGTGAGCCAGTTAGCAACCCACCTGACAACATAAGAGCTGATATTCAAATGGGAGATTTTATCAATGATGCCCTAATGTGTGACTGTGTTGAAGGCCTTTGCTAAGTCTAGGTAGGTTTTATGCACATATTTGCCTTCATTTATGGCTCTGGTAATGTTTTTGAAGAAGTCTACCAGGTTTAACATGCATGCCTTGCCTTTGACAAAATTAAAATGTGTCAAATGAAGGGTTTGGAGATCACCGATGTTCTTATTGATAGGGTCCATGATGATTCGTTCCGTGGTCTTACAGATAAGGTTGGTTAAGCTTATGGGTCTATAGTTTCTGTATTTTGAGTCACAATTTTAATATTCTTGTTAAGTGGCATACAACAAATGGAAAAAAACTCTTACTTGTAAAACTAGCAATAAAGGGTCAGTGATGCGAATGCTGTTAGGAGCATACAACTACCTCCTGCATGCCAACGTACAAGTGTGTACATGTATAAATGTATATATCCACCAGCACACCACACATATAGGTGTGGGTACATCTGTATGCATAAGAAGACACACACAAATTCAGAGACAGATTTATGTGTGTGTGTGTGTGTGTGTGTGTGTGTGTGTGTGTGTGTGTGTGTGTGTGTGTGTGTGTGTGTGAGCGCGCATACAAGTAGTGGATCTATAATAACAAAGATATACAGCGATTACATTTTAAACAACCAAAGCAATGCATATGATAAACACATAATGACACATGACAAATGCATTTATTTACTTAAATAGTCTATTTTCCAACTTGATAAGAGGGTAAGGGGTCTCATCCACACAGCCATCGGAGTCACAAAAGAAGCAAGTTTGAGAAAAAGTTATGAGAATTCCAATATTAACAGTGAAGTATACCACTAAAGCAGTTAGGTGCACTGTATATAAAGTTTTAATAAAATACATGCATTATTACATATCCGGCATATACAAATTTGACAGACATTCAAGAATGCCTTGAATTGCAAACCGGTCAGTAAGACATAGCAAGGCTATGGTTCTGCAACCATATGAATATAATCTTAGATTACATATTGCATGCATACTCATGCACACAGATAGGGAAATATAGAGACTACATTTGCCTCAACTTTCAAATGGTAACCAATGTAACTCTACTGCAGTCAAATATTCAGGAAAAGAATGAAAGATCCAAACATTTTACCGTAGCGCAGGGAAGAAAAATAAACAAACTGAGTTGAATGGAATCAGTATTATACAGACAGTTAATGTGCGATTCCTGAAGGGTATCAGATAATGGGAAAATAATTTTAGTACAGTAACAATATTCCATTTCAAAGATGACTGAATGATTCTTATTGAAATGTTATAAGATTTTATTCTTCTAGAATCTTAGGACATATTTGGTTTTGTTTCCAAAATGCAAATGTTCAAAGCAATGCTGTCCTGTGAACTGTGGGGGAAACTATCTTATAAATGTATGCCTGCATGAGTGCATGCACTAATAAACAACACTATTTCTGAACATATGAAAAATAATTACCAGTGAAGGGAAAAAAGCATGTAGCAACAAGCAAGTAACAAAAACAAACAAACAAAAAATACCACTGCCAAGACTGGGATAATCATTCCACCAAGTTTTACAAAAAACAAGCACATACTAAAGATGTAATTTCAGTACTGCAAAGGCTGCAGATCACAGTTTGACTAGATCAACTAATGTAATAGCCTAAGGGTGGGGGAAGGGAAATACAAAAGAACAAATGGCAAACTCTTAGCAGTTCCTAATAATAACCATCCCACAGTGAAGTCTGTGACATCTGTCCTACAGTACGTTAACAAGTTTCTCTGAAAATTGTGCCTCTGTGTGAATATGTGACTTACACTGCACTAAAAGACAAACAAAGTACTCTAGCAAGCAACTGACTTTAGAAACAAAATAATGCCCTTTTAAAAGTATTGCATTACTGCTGTGCTTTCTATAGCAGCAACAGCAGTAGTCCGGTCATTAAATGCCTGAAAGGTTACTTTTCTCAATGGCAAATGCACAGATTAAACTAATGAATGGCTCACAAGGAGAGCAGTTGTCAGTAGAACTGCAATTTGAGATGGAATTTGGTTAACACCTTTGAACATTCCTGCAGGCACTCTTCCTTAACACCTTTGAACATTCCAGCAGGCACTCTTCCCCCACCCTCCTCAGCCAAAGGTGAGCATGCTCAGAAAGGCAAACCTGAAATGTAAATCAAAACAAAAAATCCCTGGGATTGTCCCTTTAAGGACCTTGGACTGATTAGTTTTAAGAGAGAAGAGTAAATGAAAAAGAATATTGAATGTTAGGATTCTTTTTTTCTAGCAAATGCATGTATGCCAAGTAGCAACTCTGCAGCTGGTCTTCATGTCTCCATGTACACAATCTAATAAAGAGAAACTGGAGACAGTCTGGTGGAAGGCAGACTGGCTGAGGGAAAAGAAAAAAAAAGAACAGAGAAATTAGCTAGGGCATAATGTTTTCTGAAAATGATCGGGGGGTTACCAGCAGTGAGAGCTTTAAAGATAATACAAAACCAATTAGACCTGAAGTTTTCTCATTTTTTTTAAATGCAATGGGGATACTAATATAAATGGGCACTTCTCTTCTTCTCTCGTTTTCCTTGTCCGGTTTTAAGAATTATAGACACTGCAAGAGAAGGGAAGAAAGAAAAAAAAAAAAGGAAGGGAAGGGTCGGGTTAAGAGAGTGTATGACAAAAGAAAACTGTGTTTGCTTTTCCCAAACTTGGCTAGGGAAATGACCGGGTTAAGACCCTATGTGTTATCCAGTAACACGTTTATTAGAAATCATGTAATTGAAAAAATATTCATAGTTTCATAGTATAGTACTACGCTATCTGCCCTGGGGCATTTGTAAGCCTAGCCATAGTGATGTGGCTTTTGCCACCCCATGAAATGGTACAAAAAATGTACAGAATAAATTTAGAATACTGTGCCTCTGTCTAGTAGTGACATAATGAAGGTCCCCTTAAATAACAGAATTAGTTTACTGTGCCCCTGTCTAGCAGTGACACAGATGTGATCCCTGGGGTAAACTTACGATCTCCCATCCACTCATCAAGATTTCTCTTGAAGAGAGTCAGTGAGGGGCTCTGCCTAATACGAACTGGGATCTTGTTCCAAAGCATGGGAAGCCTCTGGGTTATGAATCTATCCCTCCAGCATGTCCTATTCATACTTGTGCCGAGGTTCAAGTCTTTAGCTCTTGTGGTCCTGATGGATTTGGATTTTTTGAGGTGGAGCATGTCCATCAGATCCTGATTGGACATGGCCTTGTACGTCAGGCAGAGATCACCTCTGAGTAGGCGGTATGCTACTGAATAGAGCTGAAGTTTCTTTAGTCTGGCAGAATAAGACATATGTTGTAGACCCTTGATCCTCTTGGTGAGGTACTTTTGTGGTCTCTCCAGCTGTTGCAAATGCCGGGTGAGGTACATACCAAATGGGGCATTGTACTCGATCATGGGTCTGATGAGGGAGGAATATAGGGGTACAATGACATCCTTGGATCTGGATGTGAATCCCTTCATGATGAGGTGTGCAAGGTAGAATGTTTTTCTAACCACTTTGGCAACGTGGGTGTCAAATGAAAGGTCGCTGTCGACTTGGGTCCCTAGGTCTCTGATTACTTTTTCCGTACTCAGTGGGTTGCTGTCTATGTGATAATTTGTGGGTACTTTGTTTTTCCCAAGGGGGATGACTATACATTTTTTGGCATTTAGTTTAAGGCTGCGACTCCGGCTCCAGTTGTCCATTTCTGAGAGGCCTTTTTGTAGGATGTGTGTGTCTGCTGGTGTATCGACTATGGCGCCTAGTTTGCAGTCATCTGCGAACTTTGTCAGCCACAGCCCTCCCATGTTTGCTTTAACATCTGAGAAATAAATGCCGAACAAGAGGGGTCCCAGGACAGATCCCTGTGGGACACCACTTGTGACTGGCTTTGAGGCTGACATTGCTCCAGCGATTTTAACTTTATGGGTTCTGTCCTTTAGCCAGTTTGCAACCCATCTAGTGACATAAGGGTTTACTTTTAAGCTGTTGAGCTTATCTATGACGCCTGAGTGGGGTATTGTGTCAAAGGCCTTAGCCAAGTCCAGGTATGCTGTATGGACTTGCTTTGCCCTCATCAATGGCTCTAGTGACTGTTTCGAAAAAGTCAACCAGGTTTAAAAGGCAGGATCTGCCCTTTACAAAGCCGAACTGGGTGGGGTCAAGTGTCTGTAGGTCCCCTATGTCTCTGTTTATGAGTTCCATAATGATTCTTTCCAAAGCTTTGCAGACCAGGCTGGTTAAGCTTATGGGGCGGTAGTTTCCAGGGTCTGTAGAGGCACCCCCTTGTGGAGTGGGACCACTGTTGCTGTACGCCAGTGTTCAGGTACATATCCCGAAGTAAGGCTAAGGTTAAATAGTATTTTTATGTGTGGGCTTAGCTCCTCTTGGAGTTCACGTAACACGCAACCCGGGATACCGTCAGGTCCCATTGATGCTGTGTTTTTTGCTTTGTTTAGGGCGGTTCTCACTTGGACATCTGAGATGACAGGGAGATTACATTCAGCTGGGATAAGTATTTCTTCTTTTGGGGGTGAAGGAGGGGAGAAATTTGCACTGAACCTGTCAGCCAGAATGTTGGCAATATCTGTGGGTTCAGTGTATTTTTTGTTGTTGTGAACCATCTCTGAGCATATCTGGGGGTTTCCGCCCAGGTTTCTAACATAGCTAAAGGCTTTGTGGTTATCTTTAGTGTCCTTAGCGATTTTTCTCTCAAAGTTGGCCTTGGATGTTTTTATGAGGGAACGTAGTTTTCTGCTAATGTTGATCAGAGATGTCTTCCCTTCATGGGATTTTGCTCTGACGTGCAGTAGCTTCCTTCTTTTGTTATACAATTTGTTTATGGCTGAGGTCCACCAGACAGGACGCTTACCTTTGGTGGAGAGGGACTTGGATTTGTTTGGGATTGCATGATCCATGCATTCTTGGAGATGTCCATAGAAAGCATTTGTGAAGGATTCGGCATTGTGGGATGTGGTATCCACTGACACAGTGGGCTTAAAGGATACCATCTCAGTCTTAAGAAGAGTGAAGTCTGCTTTTGAGAAGTTTTTCACTGTGGTCTTTTGTGCTGTGGGTGGAGGTGGGATATGTATATCCAGGGTGATTAGTTTGTGGTCAGATCTCACTAGTGAGGGGTATACTTCGGTGTGGAGCATTTTTTCCCCATGTTTGTGATGATCAGGTCTAGTATATTATCTCCCCTAGTGGGAGAGGTGACTAGTTGTTTCAGTGCATTTGAATTTATGAATTCCAGGAACCTTTGGGCTAGGGTATTAGGGCTAGAATAATGTACCCAATCTATGTTTGGGTAGTTGAAGTCTCCCAGTATGATGGTATTTTGTGATACATTCATATCCTCCAATGTCTTCAGGAAGGCTGAGTGGGGTTCTTGAGATTGGGAGGGTGGTCTGTAACATGCTACCCAGTTGTATAGCAGTTTTGCCTATGGTTAGTTGCACCTGTATGGTCTCTGATGCTTCATGTGTTGCTACTAACCTGGAGGTGTGGGTGTCCTTGATGAATATGGACACTCCCCCTCCCTTTGTGGTTCGGCCTGGGTTTTGGGCCCGAAACGCATGATACGAGGTATAGCCTGGTAGTGCTGGTGCTGGGGTGCTCTCCGGAGCCTTGAACCAGGTTTCAGTTACTGCACAGACGTCGATGTTCTCCATGCTGAGGAGTGCATCAAGTGCCTGCATCTTGAGATTTAGACTTCTGGCGTTGAGCAGCATTACCCCTTAGTTTTTTTCCATTTTTGTTTTCTAAGGAGGTGGGTTTGTCTTTTGAGCCTTGCCTAAAAAAGGCACTATGGGGGTGGCAAGAGCCTTAGCCAATATCCGGAAGCCCAGTGGTGACAGGTGTAAGCCATCCCTTGCGAAGCAGCGTGGCTTGTCCAACATGTCATCCCAGGTAGACAGACATTGGATCCCCTTAGAATGACACCAGTTCTTGAGCCAACTGTTAAAGCTGATCATCTTGTCTTTGTATTGTGGTATAATTCTTGGTGTGGGCAAGATGCTACTCAGGGTCAGGATCATACCAGCCTGGGCTACATAAATCGGAGAGCTCCTCTATGTCTCTTTGAATGTAGTCCAGGGAGGTACGTCTCAGGTCATTCACACCAGCATGGACAATGACGGAGTCATATTTGTACTTGCTTTGGAGTGACTTGAGTGTGTGTGTTATGTGGCGGATCCTAGCTCCCGATAGACAGCTCACAGTCACCTTCTCCTTGTTCAGCCTGGTCAGTGGGACATCAGTGTGTCTGACTATAGAGTCACCTATTACTAGTGTATCAGGCAAGGTGTTTGGCCTTGAGGGCTGTGATTGGTTGACACACTGATTCATTGAAGTATGTGTTGCATGTGTTTTGTTTTGAGGTGGTGGATTTTTGGATGTCTGCTTTGGGAGCCTCTGTTGTTTTGGTAAGTTTTTTATTAGAGCCTCCGAGTATGTCTTTGTGTTTTTATGTGTTTGGTTTGCAGTTGTGGTAGGTCTATGTGGGACTGGGATTGTTGTGTGTGTGGTGGCCATCTCCTCCTGTCTGGTCATGCCAGCCCTGAGCTGAGAGAGTTCAGCCTCCAGCTTGGCTATATAGTTGCATCTCTCACATGTATTTGTGTTTGTTGGGAGGAGGAGAGGGTTGTCTGTGTACATGAGACAATTGTAGCATTGTCTCAAGATACCCAGATTGACCAGCTGAATTGGAGACGACGCCAGTAATCTACCACTCGACATGCTAGAACAGTATAAGGGAGTGCTGTACCTTTAAGGGAAGTGGATATTCACAGGGGTGGTAAGTAGATGTAGTGCTTTACTTAGTACGAGAGTGCTTACTTAGTAGAGAAGTATTGAGAACAAGTGCTAGGCTTATAATATAGTGAGTAGTCTGGTTATACTAAGAGAAGAGCTTCCTTAAGGGAAAATTTGAAGAGCAGACTTGGCGGTGCCAGAAGAAGTTTAACCGGCGCTGCGCTATGCGCACAACCGCACAAAGCCGTGCAAACGCGGATTTTAAACAGTGAACTACAAAAGAGCTACAAATGGTCCAAAATTAGAAGTTATGTACTTACCATAACGTTCCATCTGAGTAGGTGGATTCATTTGTCTGCAACCGATGGGTATGGATCCGATATCGGATCCGAACCGGCATGGTTTATCCAGCTATGGATCCGAGCTCCTAGCTCCTCCCCTCACCCATAATGTCCTGCTCTCCCTACATGACCTCAGATCGAGTTTGCCCTGCACCAACTACCCTAACCAAAGGGTAACACACCCTATGCAGGAAACTGACAAGGCCAGGGGGATAGGAGGGCGGGATCGTTGCAGACAAATGAATCCACCTACTCAGATGGAACGTTATGGTAAGTACATAACTTCTAAAACTGAAGTAGGAGAATTCATTTGTCAGCAACCGGTGGGACAGAGTCCCCAGCTACCTGAATCTTGGGTGGCCATTATGGAAGGATATTCCGGAGCACCGCGGAACCAAAGGATGCTCTACCTCTAGAAGTGACGTCCAGCTTGTAATGAGTAATAAAGGTATGAGATGAAGCCCAAGTGGCTGCTGAACAAATGTCATCCAGAGGAACCCTAGACTTAAAGGCCACTGAAGCAGAGACCGACTGGGTCGAATGAGCATGGACTCCCTCCGGTGCGGGCCTCCCAGAGGCTTGGTACGCCAACAGAATACACTTGAGAAATCCAGCGTGACAAAGAAACTTTGGAAATTGGTTTACCCAGATTGAATTTGGCAAAAGAAATGAACAACTGGTCTGATTGCCTATGACCAGCTGTCCTATGAAGGTAAAAACGAAGCTGCCTATGAACAATCAAGGAATGCAGCTTGTATTCGCCTTTGTTTTGATACTTAGGGAAGAAAACAGGGAGGTTGATGGACTGATTAATGTTAGCTTCTGATCCTGAGGCACACCCGGTCCGGATGAAAGATCAAATAAGGCGGTTTCATGGACAGGGCCTGAAGCTCAGAAACTCTCTTAGCCGAAGTAATGGCTACCAAAAAAGCAGTCTTAAAGGACAAGAATTTAAGATAGACTGTGGCCGCAGGTTCGAAGGGAGGAGCGGTCAAGGCCTGAAGTACCAAGGAAAGATCCCACGGGGGAACCGTTTCTTTGACAGGGGGTCTGAGCAAAAAGGTGCCTTTTAGGAAGGTTTTGCATAATTTAGCTGACATAAGAGACCCTGAGTCATGACCAACATGGTAATGAGATATGGCCGCCAGCTGAACTTTGACCGTGGAACTACTGGCGCCATCATTAGAGAGAGTAGTAAGGAAATCTAGAACCAAAGGAAGGGGAACCGTGAAAGGATCTAGGCCTTGCCGCTCTGCCCAAATGGAGAAACGCTTCCATTTACTGCGGTAAATTTTTCTGGTAGAGGGCTTGTGGGCCACCACCAGAATGGCCTTAACTGGGGACGAGATACCGGGAGTCCTGATTAAGAGTGGAACTGGAGCAGCCAAGCAGTCAACTTCAGGTTGTCCAGGTTTGGAGTTGGTAGGTTCAATGGGTGTGATATCAGATCCGGAATGGGATCTAGAATCCAAGGTGGATTCACTGAATGAGACCTTAGGTAAGGGAACCAGATCTGTCGAGGCCAGAATGGGGCAATGAGGATCATTCTGCACCCCAACCGAGAGGCTTTCTGAAGTACTTGAAGCATCAGAGGTAGAGGGGGGTATGCGTAAAGAAGACCGGGAGGTCAAGCATGCACCAGAGCGTCTCTCGGAGAATCCCCTGGAGGGGGGATTAGAGCAAAAAAACTGTCGCACTTGGCGTTTAAGGGAGAAGCAAAGAGATCGCAACAGGGAGTCCCCCACTGTGCGAAGATACGTTTCGCTACTTGAAAATTGAGAGACCACTCGTACGGGGAGAGAATGGTGCAACTGAGCTTGTCCGCTAGGATGTTGGTCTGACCCGGAATATGCGTTGTGATGAGAAAGCGGTTGGTGGAGATCGCCCATTCCCACACTCTCATGGCTTCTCGACATAAAGGGTAAGACCTGGTTCCCCCGTTTGTTGATGTACCAGACCACCGACATGTTGTCTGATTGAATCGCAATTGTTCCCAGGGGAAGGAGGGCTTGGAAGTGCTTGCAATGCCAAGAGCACCGCCCTCATTTCCAGAATATTGATATGCAGGGAGCTCTCTGAATTGCTCCACGTGCCTTGGACCGTCCGGCCTGCAAAATGCCCCCCCCACCCGAGGCGGGAAGTGTCCGTGGTCACTGTGGCGAGAGGGGGAGATGCACAAAAGGGGCAGCCCCTGTGGAGGTCCGGGGAATGGAGCCACCACAAGAGAGACCGCTTGCAAGCCTTGCTGATTGCAATGGGATGATACAGGGGGAGAGAGAGAAATGACCATTGCACCTGAAGTGTCCACTGAAGTACCCGCATGTTCAAGCGGGCGTGTGGAAGAAGAGTAATCGCTGCCGCCATACACCCTAGCGCCCTCAGGATCAATTCCGCAGGTGCTGAGCTGGAGTGAAGGATGGCCCGCACCTGGAGTTGTAGATTCCGAACTCTGTCGGTTGTAAGAAAGGTTCTTAAATTTCTCGTGTCTAACCTGGCTCCTATAAAATCTATTATCTGAGTAGGGACCAGGTTGGACTTTTCTATGTTTACCGTGATGCCTAGCCAGGGAGCTAGACGAAGAAAGGAGTCTCTTGCCAAAGAGAGTAGATGCCTTGTTGGGGCGGTGAGAAGCCAGTCGTCTAGGTACGGAAAGACTTGCACCCCCTGAAGCCTCAGGTGGGCCGCAACCACTGCTAATACTTTGTGAACACCCTGGGGGCTGTGGTGAGACCAAAGGGAAGGACCCTGAACTGGTAGTGACTGGCTCCCAGCCGGAAGCGAAGAAACCTCCTGGATCGTCTGTCCATCAGAATGTGGTAATACGCATCCTTGAGGTCTATAGAGCACATCCAGTGATTCTCCCCTAGAAGGGGGAGGATGGATTGCAAAGTGACCATCCGGAACTTCTCTTTGGGAACTGCCAGGTTCAATAGGGACAGGTCCAGTATGGGTCTTAGGTCCCCCGTCTTTTTTGGCACTAAAAAGAACCTGGAGTAGAACCCTGATCCGATCTGGTCTGGGGGGATGGGCTGGATGGCTCTTTTTCTCAGCAGATGGCCAATTTCTGCTGAAGCTGCCTCCCTCTGATCGGGTGGAACATCGGGGAGGGTTTTTAACTTTGGGACATGAAGAAAGGGGATCTTGTAACCTCTGGATATAATCTGGAGTACCCAGCGGTCCGGTGTAATGGACTCCCATGCCGCTAGGTGCTCCGAGAAACGTCCCCCGACTGCCTCCAGAGTGGAGCAGTCGGGCAACCCCTCAGGGTTGCTGCGTGGGCCATTCAGAGAAAGGTTCCCTGGACCCAAAGTTCCTGGGAGCCCCTCTGCCCCTAGGGCGGCGTCCTCCCTGTCCTCCTCTGCCGCGGAAGGACTTTTGTCCGGAGCGGGTTGGGAGTGCTGCGACTTCCGGAACCACATCTTCTTCTGGCCCTTTTGGTTCCTAGAGTAGGACCTCTGGGGCACAGAGAAGCGGACTCCGACGGCAGACAGCATCTTCCCATCCTTCTCGCTCTGAATCAAGGTGTCGCGAACCGTCTTGCCAAAAAGGGCAGAACCGTCAAAGGGGGCGTTCGCGAATGATGCCTTGAAGGGCTCCGTAAAATCGCAGTGGCGGAGCCAGGCCTGCTGTCGTGTGACTAGGCCCACTCCTGCAGCTCTAGCGGCTCCCTCGGTAGCGTGGGAAAGTAATCGCATAGAGGTGTTGGTCACAGAACGAAGAGTGGCCAAATGGGTGGAGTGCATAAGTTTGTCCTCCTCCGACATGGACTCTGGGGGGGGATGCAGCGTATTCCTTGATAAGATTGCGCTGCATCCTAATGACATGTGCCAAATAGTTGAGCGCCCTCACTGAGAAGGTCGCTGAACTAAACATTCGCTTCCCCAAACGGTCCATCATCCGAGACTCCTTGCTCGGGGGATGGACTGAGGGACTCTCCTGGGCGAGATCCCTCTTAGTGGCTGCTGCCGACAACATGGCATCTACCGGGGGTCCCTTGCTCCAGTGGGCACGGTCAGCAGGGGGGCTAAGGATCCTATCGGGCCTCTTGGGGATTGGCTCCACGGTGTCCGGTTCCTTCCACGCCCTGGTGGTAATAAGGTCCACCAGGGGGTCGGCAGGAGGGGACACCCAAGAGGTAGATGGGCCCGCTTCAAATGCCTCCAAGAACACGGACTCGTCCGAGGAAGACTTTGGGGCAGACCACCCACCTCTGATCCGTATGTCACAAGATGGGTTGCAAACTGGCTCAAGGACAGAACCCACAGGGTTAGAGTTGCTGGTGCCATGTCAGACTCCAAGCCGGTCACAAGCGGTGTCCCACAGGGCTCAGTCCTAGGCCCCCTCTTGTTCGGCATCTACTTTTCAGAAGTGCAGGCAAACATAGGAGGATTGTGGCTGACAAAGTTTGCAGATGACTGTAAACTGGGCGCCATAGTTGAAAATCCATCAGACACAGACATCCTTCAGAGAGGTCTCATAGAAACGGATAACTGGTGCCAGAGCCATGGCCTTAAGCTAAACGCCAACAAATGTATAGTCATACCCTTTGGTAAAAACAAGGTAACCCCAAGTTACCACATAGGTGGCAATCCATTAAGCACAGAAGAGGTTATCAGGGACCTGGGGACCCAAGTTGACACTCACATTGCCAAAGTGGTTAGGAGGACCTTCTACATTGCCCACCTGATTATGAAGGGATTCACATCCAGATCAAGGGAGGTCATTGTTCTACCTGTACTCTTCACTTATCAGACCAATGATTGAGTACAATGCCCCATTCGGAATGTATCTTACCCGACACCTGCAGCAATTGGAAAGACCCCAAAAGTTCCTCACCAAAAGGATAAAGGGGCTCAAAAATATGCCATATGCTGCCCGACTGAAGAAACTCCAGCTCTATTCAGTCGCATACTGTCTGCTCAGAGGTGACCTGTGCCTGACATACAAGGCCATGTCCAACCCAGAATTAATGGACATGCTCCACCTCAAAAAATCCAAATCCACCAGAGCCACAAGAGCAAGAGACTTAAACCTCAACACGGATATAAATAGGATGTGCTGGAGGGACAGATTCATCACCCAGAGACTCCCTATGCTGTGGAACAGAATCCCGGTCCATGTGAGACAGAGCACCTCGCTGACTCTGTTCAAGAGGAATCTTGACCAGTGGATGGGAGATTGTAGGTTTACCCCGGGGATCATCTCTGTATCACTGCTGGTCAGAGGCACGGCAAACTAATGGGTATAGTATTCTTCAACCTAAGGGGTGGTGAAAGCCACACAACTCTGGCTAGGCTTATAAATGCCCTAGGGCAGATAGCCTAGTATGAACCTATGTAACATTTCCATGATGTCTCAGGGGGTGATCTTGGGGAGCCTTCCCCTTCCTCCAAGTCAGTGTCTTCAGTTAAAGACTCGGGGGAGTCTATGTGCCTCCTCTTACACGTATGCTTGCGAGGTGCTTCCTCGGGGGGGCTGTCCGAGGAGCCCTCACCAGCAATGTCCAGATCCAAGGGGACTGCTTGGGGCAGTGAAGCGGGCTGTCCCAGTGGCCAGGTGATGGAAGCCTGGCCCAGAGCAGATGGAGTGCTGGACGGAGCCGAAGCAAGGGACGGGGGTCTGGATGCCCTCAACAGAGCCCTCTCCACCACATCAAAAGCCGAGGGTGAGCCAGCCTCGACAATAGGATCCGAAAGTCAGCTCCCCCTCGGATCAGATGAGTGTGCCGGCGCCGAGCCCCTCTGATCCGAGGGAACAGTGCGCTCCGACAGGGACGGCGCCGAAGGCACACTGAGTCCCTCGGATCTGAAGCTCGGGCCAAGGCTCCGAGAGGTCGGATCCGACAAACTCGAGGGCAGGGTCAGATCCGAAGTACCCAGTACTGTCGGTGCCGGCCCACCCCCGGCTCCGAGTGTTCCGAACCCGGGTAGCGAGTCGGAGAAGGAGCTATGGGCTTGAAAAATGGGGTCGAGCCCCCCCCCCAGAGGGGGGGAGGCAGGAGCACTCCAATCTGCATCTGGGCCTGGATGAACCTTCGCATCATCCGGTCCAGATCAGCATCGGAGAGGCTGTAGGTAGACCTCGACGAGGCCACCGAGGTAGGCCTTGAGTGCCGCCTCGATAGCCTTGAAGGAGGTTGGGTCTCCTCATCCTCAGGCTCCGGTGAAAAAGAAGGAAACCGGAGCCAAGGAGGAGGAGAGCCAGCAGCCAGAGAGGCTGGAGGAGAAGCCCGCTTAGCCGGCGGGGTCGAGACGGAGGTCTCACCCCGCCACTTGTGGTGCTTCTCTCTCCGGTCCTTCTTCCTGGCTTCCCTCTCCTCCAAACCCTTAGAGGGAGTTTGAATCCTGGGAGGAGGAGGGAGAGCAGGCAAGGCAAGAACTGCCAGAGCAGTAACCACCAATGGGGCGGGGGCCGAAGCAGAGTCCGGGGGCAAGAGTCCCGCCAAGACCAGCTTCGACCTCCGCTCCTTCAATGCCCTGGGGTTGAACCCTGAACAGAAACACCCAGAGGTGAGGTGTTCAACCCCAAGGCATCGAACGCACCGAGTGTGGCCATCAGCAGGGGATAGCTTATGGCCACACTCGGAGCATTTAGAGAAAATAGGCTTTGGGGCCTCCGACATACTGCTGTTTGTTTTGTTTTTTTGTAAAGCAAAGTACAAAAAAACTACACACTCACACAAGGCCCCAAAGACAACTCACACACACAACTACGCACCAGCGAGGGGAGGGTAAAAAAAAGTAAAGTAAATTAAGCCCAAAAAGATAAAATATATAGGAAACCTAAAACTTTCACACAGATATTAAATTTAATTTAAACTAACAAAAATCTATTTTTCACAAGAAAAATCACTTAGCTCAGGAAAATCCAGCTGTCACCATGCGCGGCAAACTAGATCTGAGGTCATGTAGGGAGAGCAGGGCATTATGGGTGAGGGGAGGAGCTAGGAGCTTGGATCCATAGCTGGATAAACCATGCCGGTTCGGATCCGATACCGGATCCATACCCACCGGTTGCTGACAGATGAATTCTCCTACTTCAGATCAACCAATTACTACAGCTTCTTGTGCTGAGGTCACTTCCTACAGGGACAGGTAGGCTGCTCAAGGCTCCCCACTCCCACTGGTGAGCAAAGAAACTTCCTTCTATCCAAGTAAGGTAATGGACAACACAGGAACTACACCACAGCCCAGAATACAGCAATGCCTGTAAACTGGTCTAAACTAGTCGAGAAGAGGCGGGAAAACAAGGATTATTTTTTTGTTTTTTTGGTAGAAACACATAGAAAATGCAGAAACAGTGATAAATTAGTTACACAGGCTAGCACACTTTAGTGGGCAGCCACCACAGTTAAATTAAACAAACAAACAAACTTTCGATCAAATTCGACTAAAATGTAACTTTAAGTGCAGATTTTTAAATAATGCAGCAAACAGTTAAAAAAACAGTTCAAGCTAGTTCAGGGTAAGCTACAGAAGCTATTCCAAGTGAAAAAAAAGCAAAGATTCTTAAATCCAGAAAGTAGTCACTTTTTCTGAGTTCCCTGCTGCTAGGACCACTCTGCAGAACCACGAGGAGCTTGTCTGAGCAGTATAACTTGATTACAAGCCTTTTTTCCTGGTAAACAACGTACCCTTAGCAATTTTGTGTCTAGTTTGCATGTCACTAGAAGTCAGTCTGATAAAGAGAAATGGCTTGAAGAAAGTGTTTTCTAAAAGCAATAAATTTGTTTTAGCTGGGAAACTATAAAGCTAGCCAAAATCAAACAGCACTTACTAATAGCACAGGCTGTACCATGTTTGTTAGCATGACTAACCTTTCATTTTGTTTAACTCTAGCCTGTCTGTGTGGCTATCAACTTAGAACTTTTGCTCTTATTAGGAAGCAAAAACTTCAATATTTGAAGATGTACATAATTTTGTGCGTTATTAAGTTAATAGGTTTTGGGGGGGGGGGGGCTTGGTAGGGTTGTTTGTTCTGTTTGAGGGCTTTCAATAAAACAAGAAGTTATGTAAGACATGGCATAGGCACACATGGATATGACAACAAACTGTATAAAAGACCAACCTGCCCAACATTATATGTATGCAACATAAAATTTGGAACTACACAATTAACAAAAAAGCAGTTACACATAAAAGGTGGTAATAATAACTATAAAAAATGTTTTCTGTAAAGTCGTTCAATATGAATGGCTTACAGATAAATATTAAAAAAAAGTAGCGAACTATATTAAAATATAGAGTGCAAATAGCTATGCTACACACCTGGAAAGAACTGAACATGGGAATCTGATAAAGAAAGATTTTCAGGATGGTTATTCAGAGAAATATCTGGGACAAACGAAAAGAGGAGTACTTATATTAATTGTAAGAGGAGCTCTAATAGTGATAGAAGAGGAAAAAAATAATTGAAGATGCATAGTACTAAGGGGCTACTGGCTAGGGAGGAAAATTACACTGGCATGCACTTGCATTCCACCTAAATCTGCTATAATGGAGATTATGAAAATTTTGGGGAAAAAATAATCAGCTTTGAACAAGGAGTATTACTTATAGGTGGAGAGTGAAATTTGGTTTGCAACAGTGAAGATGTGCCTGGGAGGGCTAATAAGGGAAAATATAAAAGGAGGGTAGATTTTTGAAGAAATTTATGAAAATGTTTGGCATGGAATTCAGCACTAGGACTTCTGAGTAAATTTACATATTACTCACAGAGATTCAACGGGCTTGGCTAGATAAGCTTTTATATCACACAGTAACATGTACTTTTAATTGAAAGTCTTGAAATGCACCCAATAACTATATCACATCATGCACCAATAATAACTAAATAAAACACAAGGTAATGAAATAAAAATGAGACATTGGCGATTTCCCACCTATCATTTGAAAAGAGGGATTTAAGGAATGGGTTTTGAAATTAATTTAGGAGCTACTAAAGAAGATAGAATTTTCTTCTGAAAATGAAGCTAGGGAGTGGGATAAAATTAAAATGGAGATTAAAACTAGGGTGGAAATAAAGGAAAGGGAGATATGGTTAAGAACTAACAAGAATTATTTAGAGGGGTTGACAAATGTTAAAATATTACAAAATAGGGGGAATCTCTCAGAACAAGAAAGGAGCAATTGCAGAATGTTAAACAGAAAAAAGTGATTACCTCAATAATATACATGAGCTTAGAAAGATTGCTGTTAAGCAACTATATTTTTTAAAATAATAATTCCAGAGCATAAAAACTTTTAGCACAATGACTCGGGCAACAGAAAGTGGAAAGGGCTGTCACCAAGCTTGGGGAGCCTATAACAAAGATAAGAGATGCTGTAGCAGTATTAGAAATATTTTTTGAAAGTTTGGATAAAGCAGAGACATGGAAATCAAGAAAAGGTACAAATGGAAGAATTAAACATGCCAGGGTTAGAGGTAGTTAGGTCTTAATTACTAACAGTAGTTAAGTCTCAATTACTAACAGTTAAGACTGGATGAGATAAAAATTGTTATGTATAACCAATCTACAGGAAATTCCCCAGGAATAGATAGTATTCCTGTGGAAGTTTGGAAGTTAGGAGGAAAAAAACTGAAAGATCTGTAAAGTTTTTTTTTTAAACAGTATTTTAAGAGGAGGGGGAAGTACCAATATCCTGGAAGAAGGCAGTGGTAACAATAATACCTGAGGAGGATAAAGATCCATTAGATCCAGCTTCATACAGGCCATTTCAAGACTAAAACCATGATCATAAAATGTTTATTTCTATAATGGCTAAAAGAATGGCAAATGTAATACCAAAACTGATAGATATGGGTCAGTGTATATTAGCAGAACACTGATGATCCAGAGGGAAGCAGAAAGTAAGAAAATACCACTTTTATCGGTGGGTCTTGATGCAGAGAAAGCATTTGACAGTGCAGACTGGGACTTCATGAGCAGGGCACTGGAAGCATTTGCTTTCCCTGATACAATCTAGGACACCTGTGCACTGGCCCAGTAATCAAGGAGCCTCAATCCTCACCACTAGCACCAGTGAGGGGTGTCCACACTGGGAGGATAACAAGTACACACAAAGCAAAGCACAATTTCCCTTAGGAGCACACAGAGATCACAGTCAGTCTGGTGATGTTTTCTCTCTATCTCCAGATCTCTAATAAGACTCCCTACTGGCACAGCCATACGGTTCAGATCTCAGCTGAGTAGTCAGGCCAAACCCTCCAGTACCCTTCTCTGTCCAACCAGTGCTCCCTGTCCCTGCCCAAGCAGCTGATACACACATTGAGATAGGATTTATATACAAATACACAAACAATCCTGGGGAAGGCTGGCACAGGTTCACTAGCTATGCCCCCTTCTGCCCAGGCTATAAGGCAGTAATCACTGCCACCAACTTCTCTTATCAGCTACTAATAAGGCCACTCCCACAGGGAGTCCTATTCTACTGTGCAATGTTACTGTTATTCAAATAGTAAGTGTGATGAACAGCAAAGCTATTGGAGTGGCTTGTACAGTATCACTAAATACATGCAAGTACAAGAGCTTAAATATCTATACACAAAACAGCCAGAGTTAAGAGGTTTAAATATATTTAATAATAAATAATAAAAACAAAAGACAATACTTATTAACTCAACACAATGACATTAGAGAGTTCAGAAATCACAGTAAATACTTTAAAACAACATTGTAGGACAGTCTCACAAATATAGAAAACAGCTACACTAATATTGCTATTTTGATCCAAGAGAAATACTAAGATTTAAGATCCTACTTACAGAGCAAGGCACAGTGCTGGTGAGTTGTGGTCAGATTCAGAACAAAATACAAAAATGCAATCTCTTTTTCACCGAGATGGTCTTAAATTGGTAATACACATTACTGCTGAGTCATTTCAGATTATGTCATTCTTGTCACCTCAAGTTAAGTTCCCAGGCTAACAGAACTTAAAATGTAACATTTCTTTGTGATCTTGCAGCTGCCAGGAAGCCACAGTAATAAAAGACGCATGTGAAACCTAGTAATTATCTCTGTCTTAGGACAACAGAAAGAATTTCCAGCTGCAGACCGTCTCCGAGCTTGAGATCACATACAGCTGTAAAATTATTTACTTATCAGCTTTCTTCCACCAGGGTGTACTGTGGTTACATTTTTGAAGCTCAGCATAACAGTTTTCTTACATTTGTGAAACAAGCCTGTGGATCATATTAATATTTACAATGACATAGAACTACGTACAAAATTCTATCTAGTTAGGCTGACAGCCTCTCAGTTTATTAAACAATTATAAGGTTGATTAGGAGCACATATGAGGGATGGGAGGCATAACTTAAAGTGGGTGGGGTCCTCTGAAGACTTCTGCTTGAGTAGAGGAACCAGGCAGGGTTGCCAACTTTCCCCTTTGTTATTTGCATTATATTTAGAACCAGTGGCAAAGAAAATAAGGGAATCAGAAATTCAAGGTATGGTTAAGGTAATAACTGGTATGGTTGTCCGGAAAAGCTGGCTATTTGCAGATGATATTTTATACACGATAAATCAGAAAGGGACATTACAGTGTTGTGGAACATTTCAAGACCATTTCAAATATTCTCGGGATACAAAATTAATTAAGCTAAAACAAAGACAACAGAGGTAAAGTATGTAGCCACACATGAATTGGTCCAACAATATCCACATTTATGGGGACATGGTAAAATGAATTATTTAGGAGTATGGATTAGAAATGACTCTGTTGTGACAACTAAGGATACGTGGGAAGAGACTAAAATTGAGAAAAAAGACCACCTCCATAACCATGCGCGTGATGTCGAGCCATCCGCCCAGATGCAGCAATTGCAGAAGATGACAGAAGAAAAACACAAGACACCACCAAAACCTAAGTCTTGAAAACAACCATAGGAAAATACCGACACACCAAAAACCTACTAAACAATAAACCACCAACACACAAATATGTACAATATATAGATCACAGAAGGTAATAAATCATACACACAATCCCCTAAACACCTAGGAAGGAGGTAGGTAAAACAGTTTTATAAACTAGTGTAAATGAGCAACTGTATCATGTAGTTCATTCTAAACTGCCCTAAACCATTCCAGAATTGGCTGGCAAAGGATAGTGAAGCAGGAATCGTCAGAGCTGTGAGCAAAGGGCTGAGGCAAACCAGCCTCAGAGGTTGGTGTAAATGAGGAGATTGCGAGTATGCTGAAGCAAAACCAGTAGCAGCGCAAATCCTTAGAACAGCTGTGCCACCTATGAAAAAGCCTGCAGAAGTGGCACAGTGGCTGCCTATGCAATCCCTCAATCCCCTTAGAACCTATTTGAATCCCAGCAAACACCAACTGCCAAAATTAATCAAACCCAATTAAACTGTACCCTAATGATGCCAAAGAAAAAAAGAACTGGCACATGTAACAAAAGACCCAACAAAGTTGAATTGACCAAGGCTTGCATAGAGAACTTTTAAAAAATAACCCCAATCCACAAAACTGCAGTTTGTTAAAAGCCTTATTTGTGCTTAAAAAATCCTTCATAGAAAGAATCCACAGAGGATAGCTAAAAAAAATAGTTGCCCTACCCTTGGGACCCTTAAGAAAAATTGGCAATTAGAGAAGGAATAAAAGCAACACCTGAGAAAAACTTGGTAGTAAATAGGCAAAGGTGCGTTTGATTTAAAGTGCCTCCTGCAAATAAAACCCTTCTGCAGAAAGGGGCCTGCAATTCAAAAGCGCCAAGACAAGTATAGTTCATCTACCAAAAGGAGTGTAAGAAAACACACAAGTCACGAAAAAGCAGTTGTCAAACAACCAATCCCTCTAAGAAAAGCAGTCAACAAAATCTTATATCCAAGCAGACTCTGAAAAAAAAAAAATGCTTAGGGATTCGCAGCAACAATAGGTTACAATCATAGTGAGTAGAAATTGTTGTGAAAAAAATAAGAAGTGACCACTAGAAAGCTTTTGAAGCCAATATTTTAAATAAATGGTGAGCAACAATCCAAAATATCTCAGAAATTTGAAGATTTTCTGCACTCCAAAATAAAAAACTTTTTCTTTTCTGCATCCATTTTCCTTGTAAAAGGTCTTGAAACCATCAATCACATTTAAACTTGTTGAAAATTCTTGAGACCAGGCTGGTAAAAAAACAAGATGATCAGGCTGTTAGATGAAGCTGAGATTGTTGAAACATAATCCACATTGAGAAGGAATGGAGAAGACAAACCAATACGATGAACCAGAAAATCTCAGTAATGGGTACCAGATCTGCCGATCTTTGCTGTACCAGTGCATAAAATCCTTCCTTTCTTTCAAACCTTTCAGTTTTAAGTTGTCCTGTTGACCAGAGGAGAAGAGGTGTAAGACTGAAGAAGAAAGACTGTTGAAGCCAGAGCATGGAAAGGAGAGAGAGAAGAGCCTTGTGATGAAATGGCCAAGTTTTCTCCTTGAGAAACAAGTGGTGAGCTTTCAAGTAAGTGATTGAGAGAGCTTATCAACGAGTTCATGTCTGAGTTCCCCATTGCAAAGAAGATTAAAATCCAGTTTCTTGGATGCATACACCTGACTGTCACTTTAACAGGAGAGAGCTGTCAGTTTGTCAGGACCATGATTTTGTGAAGTGACATGCTGTTAGTGCCTGATCTCGTGAGGATCCATGATTTGTCTTGCCAACACATCTGCTAAGAGTTAATGCTCCGGCAGAACATTTGTTGATGACAGTTCTGTGCAAGCTGTTGTTCCTAGAATTTACACCTGCCCTGAACATGACACCTGAAATGTCTGTTAGAATCAACACCTGCCCTGGAAGAAGTAACTCCTGTTGATTG
The DNA here is from genome assembly GCF_019279795.1 of Protopterus annectens. Taxonomy (NCBI): domain Eukaryota; kingdom Metazoa; phylum Chordata; order Ceratodontiformes; family Protopteridae; genus Protopterus; species Protopterus annectens. Next base: position 137,583,713 of record NC_056747.1, read on the forward strand.
TTAGATGCAATCTGCACCTGCACTTGACATCTGTCCCCCTTTTCCAGAATCTGCCATCCAGTCAGAAGCATCTTCTGTATCTGTCTGCATAGTCTGAGTTGGGCAACTCATGTCGGCCCTATCTGTCAGAGTGTCAGAGAGGCTCCTCTAACGGACATTCCTTCTTTTGAAATCCATTTGAAACTTTTGAATTCTGTATCACAGAGTGTCCTCCTTGTCTTGTTTGATTTACCATTGAATTTTGAGATCCCATTGCAGTTTTTGGCATTGAGTTTATACACTTGAAGAGATGTCCAGCACCCTCCCGAAGGACTGTCCTTGCAGTCAGCCAGAACCAATATGAGGTTTGATTGAGGGAAGATGGGGGTAAGATAGTTTCTGGTTTCCGTTAAAAAAATGGACTGCCTTGTGTTCACAGTCTCAAGAAAGCACATGTCTGGTCTTGTGCTTGAGAGGTTTATGTGGGTTAACAGAACTGCTTAGCATCTCCCACACTCAAGAGCCTATCACAAATGCTGTATAGACTAAGTAAATCTGTTTTCTGCTCCAGAATCAGGCCCTTCAAAGAAGTTTAGCCATCAGCTTTTAGCTACTGCTGTTCTTTCCCTTCTGGAGCCTAAGAATCAGGCAGAATACCTAAGTAAGGATAGATTAAAGCCAATTTGAGCAAATGCTAAGAACTGATAATGCGAAGAAGAGAGTAGATCAGGCAATAGTAGTGTAGAGATACTGATAATCAAAGCCTTATCCAGAGAAAGCCAAAATCTAATAATACCTATGTCTGATCAGGACAAAGAAAACTTAAAGGTAACATAACATGAAACTGTTATGTCCCATTTTGTAAGTGTTGAGGATAGATAAATCCAAAATTGGTCTCCACGTGTCCCTTCTTGTCCTATAGAGGAACAGGTTCAGGGGATAACAGGCACTGATAGAATGGCCCCTATTCTGAAGACTTCCCCCTATGTTGTTTGGCCTTTGCCCTTTGAAGGAAGTTTCTGCCTTTTGAGGAACAGGATTTATGGTATGAAATTTTTGCTCAGATCTTTTTAAATGAATAAGAGATGGTGAATAAGGACAGAAATTGAAAGGAGCTATGGTAAAAAAGTAATTCTTAAAAATGTGGTGAAGCCAGACAAGAATGGAATGTCAGCAATTCCCAAAGAAAAGAGCTGAAAAGCAGAGTCAAAATCTTGAAAAGAATCCTACTTACTCGCCACTGTGCCCAGCTGAAAGGCTGCCCTGTGCCCTCCAGAACTCTGAGCCTAGAAAGCCCTGAACCTAGGCTCTGAGCAGGTGAACTCCCTGTTCTAGGCCCCTTGAAGACAGCCCTCTGAGCCTCTATCCCTAAGGCTCTGACCCTAGTCCATCCCCTACCAGACTACTTTTAATAGCCTTGAGGCTGCACCTGCAAAATTTACTTAACTTTCCTACCTGCTCCAAATTTTACTCCACCTTCTAAAGAGCCTTCCAATCCACAATCTTTTTGCATGCTCCCACATCCAATAAAAAACAACATCTCAGACTGTAAAGGAAATCCCAAACAGTTGCGACCAATAGCTCAGCTAAGAACCAGTGGCAGCCACCCCTAAGGAGGCCTGCACCGTGCCACCCTCGAACAACCACCCTTTCAAAAGCAACACCAAAACACCTCAACCAACACCTGTTACCAGCACCTTCAGTACATTCAACCTCCAGGCATTAATCCAATCCAACTACTTGTCCCAGAAAGCAATTCATTGCCTTGAAATAAAATGAATAGAAGTATTTGAATGATATTTAACAAGTGAAAAGCATGCCTCATGGCTCCCTGGGAGAAAGTAACTTTCTTTCCCCATCTATCAGGAACAGACGCCCTTTTTAACAACAACAACAGGAAATTCAACACCACCCTCCTGACAGTTTCCGGCCTGCCCTCACCAGACCTTTCTATTACTTTAACTTGGGCAGGGCCTCCTATAGTACCTATCCCACCCTATGGGCCTAGGGTCTTCAGGGTTCAGGGAAAGGGAGGGGAAAAAAAAAAGCCCTGCAAAACCATCTTCTAGACATCTAGTACAGGAAGGGCTATGCTGTTGGGTAAAACAAGAATGGGTAAAACACCTCCTCCTAAGCCTCTTCCTGAAAGATCATGAAAAATGACCTCCCCTCATGGAATGGAGTCTCAAATGAAAAAGAATCCAGGAAAGGAAAAAGATAAATCATGAGTCAGATCCAGATCAGGAAGGAACATCAGAGTCTCAGAATAACAGCTCAAGCCTCTCAAGTCTGCTCCGAGACTGCCCCAAGCAAAGGGGCACTCTAGGCCTCTCTCCTCAGGCCTCTCCTAGGCCTCTTATTAGGAGGGCAATCATAGAGCAATCAATTTCCTCTGCCATTTCTTTCAAGCTTTGCTAGGAGAAAGAGCCAGCTGAAAAAAGAAAGAAGCCTGAAACCCTCTGGAAGAAAAGAAGCCTCAAGGAAGGAAAGGAGGAGAAACAGAGACACCTTAAAGAGAGGAGGAGAGAAGAAGCCCCCTGAGCCGCCCCTTCAGCCTGGCCTACCTCCTGAGAGGACACACATCCTGTAAGTAAAGTCTCTCCTGAGACTGGGGCAAACTCCTGGCAAAAACTTGACACTTCCGGGACTTCTTCTCTTCCACCGCCGCGACTGTGCTTCTCCTTTGCTTTTTTTTTGCTGCTTTTTGCTTTTGAATTTTTAAGCGGCCGAGGCAATTCGGCGCATTTTAAACTAACCTTTCCAAAAACAACCTTCTCTTCAGTAAACCTTCCTTAATAGCTCTTTGTTTGTTCTAGCACAACCAGCAAAACCAACAACAGGCCCAAAAAGGTATCTACACAAGGTATACACAAGGTAATACTATGAGTATGGTAATTCTGTTTCCCACACAGTTATTCACTTTTCACTTTTTCCGACATCTGGTAAAATAAAAAAAAAAAAAAAAAAAATAAAATTGCCAAGCGCCACTTTTGCCAACTTTGATTTTGTCTGAAACTTCGAAATCAAAAAATTTTCAACCTGCACTGCAAAACTGCTTCGCATCGGACCAATCGGCAAAAAAAAAAAGACTGAGATGCGGTCTGAAGCGCATTTGAGTACACCCGCCCGCACGCCGTCAGGCGTCCGTGACCGACCGACGCCAGCCATTTTGGTATTCGGGCCGACTGACCATGGACTACCCCAATGGTTAGGACTGCAGCAATGTGGAATGAAGAACATCTGGAAGCTTTGTTATATGGATATAGATACTAAGATGCAAGCAATTAAAATGTTAGTTTTGTATACAGATCAGGCATACTTCTATCAACCAGCTGAGAAGCTGTGGATAGCAATTAAAAAGAGTTGAAGGATTTTATATGGGAAGGGAAGACAGTAAGGGTCAAGTGGGATAAGCTGATTCTTCCAATAGAACAAGGCAGACTAGGATTACTCAATTTGAAGTGCTATTTTACAGCAACACAGTTAAGGCTCTTATACATAGTACAAGCAGCAAGCTATAATTCAAAGTGGAATAGAATGATGATGATGGGGGGGGGGGCTCACGAAATGAGTGATTGGGATTTTGGATGCAGACTCTTAAGGAAAACAACAAAAGTCATACAGAGTATTATATTTATAAAATAGCAGGGAGTATTCTAAGAACTAAACCAGCACGAGAAGAGAGATTCTGCCAATAGGGTGACTGTGGTTAGGGATACAGATAATAGGCAAGAAGGGTCTGGAATTTATTGGAGAAAACTGGCAAAGGAACCAGGGTATTTGGAGCAAATAACTAGAAAGGGAAATGTAATAGAATACAAAGAGGCTAACAATTTATTTGGACTGCAGATTAGCCAAACTTCCCTATCAAGGGTTGATATCAGAATATAGGCTAAAAGAAATAGGGGGGGGTCCTAAATGAAAGTCCAGCACTGGTAGAGTTTTTAATAGACTCTAACAGAAGCTGCCATTCAAAAATAAATTAGTACAGTATACAAAATATTGCATGATAATTATAATAATCAAAGGAGCTTAGAAAGAATTGGGAAGAGATATTGGATAAGCAATTCACAAAGAGACAACAGGGGTATATATGTATAGCTCCCAAATATGCACAAAGTCTAGAAGATTTAGGATCTTTGCCTAGAAGTGTTTACATAGATATTTTTACACCCAAAGAAGACTCCACAAAGAATTTTTCCTCAGGTGGATAGCAAATGTTGGAGATGTGACGGGCAAGAAAAGGGTGACTGGGAGCATATTTTTTGGGAGTGTAAGGAGCTGGGAGACTCTACGGATTCCCTGCAGACCGCTCTGTCGGAGATGCTGGGTGAGCAGATTGGATTGATGGGGAGATGATTCTTCTGAGCCATGATACAGAATCAGAATTGTCTAGACATAGTACTTGCTGAATCTAATGGTGGCAGCCAAAAAAAAACAATTACTAGAAAATGGAAATCAAAGTCTAGACCAACTTTACTAGTAGTAGTAAACATAGTAACAGACAAAACAACTGAAATTGGTATCTTTAGGAAAGGGAAGGTGCAAAGCACACAGGAAAACAGGGAATTGTAGGAACAATATATGCAGAGAAGGAAAGAGGTTTAAGAGGCAGGATTTGTATAAGCCATATAATGCTTAATTGACAATGGCTGGATAGATTATAATGGATGTATAATGTCTGCAACTACAGTTGTTTCAATGGTGTCTGTGATGTACAATGTTTGCAACTGAAGTGGTGTCATTTTGTTTTTCATTTATATAAATGTAAGATTGGCTATGTCATGTGTGTTAATTTAATAAAGATGTTTATTAAAAAAAAAAAAAACTTGGGATGTTCTACAGGCAAAACATTTCTTAAAAATATCCACCAAGTTTATCCTGGCAAACACATACCTCCTTCGTTCTCTCTTCTAGGGAGACCCAGTTCTCACTAACCTACAATCCTCTCTCAAAACTAAATTTGAAGTTTACTACCACTGCAAACTTGCTACTGGGTCTAATCATTTGCCCATCACTGCACAGTACTGCACAAACTAAAATGGCCTGAACTTACCCATCACCTACTGTACCTGCAGCTAGTTACTAATCACAACATATTATAAACCCTCAGCTTATCCCTAACACCATTCTTGACAGTCACCTCCCCAACACATCCCTTTGATAAGAAGAAAAACTGCTTTCCATCACAAACCCAATAAAGCCCCTGGGTCATTTACCCTTATTCCACAGCTAAAATCTGGAATGCTTTATCACTTTCCATTAGGTCTTACAACAATAATCTATCATTTAAACACTCTCTAGAGGAACTCCTTCCCAAATCCTGGCTATGCTCCTGCTCTAATCCAGAACAAACTACAATCTCAAATTTTCACTACACTTCTCTACCCTATTTTGTACTCACTCCTCCCAATGGATTAACTTTTCTTATACCTGCAACACAGTCTATTTCCATTACTGAAGTGTCAATTTTCTGCATTAACTTTTATCTTTCTCCTCTCTTATTCCTGTATTAACAGCCTGTTTCCTATATTAACTAGTCCCGCCTCTTTCTCTGAAAAAATTTTAATATGCATTGTTTTCCACTGTAAATTCTATGTACTTTAATTGTATCAGTTTCTGTTGTAAAATCTATGTGCTGCATTTATATTTATATGTCTTCTGAAAATTTTTGTTCATAAATTCGTCTATGTACCACATTTACTACAGATGTTAAATTTCCCAAAATACTTTAATGTGTAATTTGATAATTTATTTTTAGAGCTTTTCTTCCCAGGCCTCTGCAGAAACACTTGGGCCCCAGTTGGCCTTTCCTGGTAAACAAATATCATTTAGACAGAGAGGGTACAGAAAAAGATAGCAGAAAGTTTGTGAAGTACAAAAGTCATTAGTCCTTCAGCAGCAAGAAGCTTAAATGCTGAAACAGTTTATGAAATTAGAGGTAGAACTGTGATTAGATAACGCCAGATTGTTCCTGGTTCAAATGCAAGGAGCTTACGGAGAGGTGAATAAGCAACAGGAAATACAAAAAAGTAGTAACCTCATAGCTGGGAAGGGATGTCAGCAAGCTAATAAATCAGTTGGTAAGGTACGGTGACGAAAAATGTGCAATGTGTGTTTAAAAACAACTATTACTTACCTGTACAGTACAAACATACCCTATTCAGCAGATAATAATGCTTCTGTTTTTGTAGAAAAATACTCCATCCATAGTGTCATCATTGGATAAAAGTGTCCGAAATGAAAGTTATATTACATAGCAGAAATACAATCCGTACACATGCAGGTTCACTGCATCTAAAACTGAACTATACTTAGAACAGAACCACTGACATAATACTTTTAAAACGCACTGAAATGGAAGTCTAAGAGAAACTGCAAAAAGAAAAAAGTGCTAACTTTATAGAATGACCATCAATTATGTCAGAGACCAAACAGTGGAAGAGGCTGAGTACCTACATTTAAAAATGTTAGTATCTCCTGCCATGTACAGCATCCACAGAGGCACATGATTAAGATGTACAATATAAAAGTTAAATGCAATTTAATTCAAACATACTACATGGCTACTACTGAATTCTTAAAAATAAATAAAAAATGCAAGACACTAAAACCAATTCATCATTTTTCATGCACAAAAAACAAAAAAATGCAAACCACTAAAAAAACATGTAAAATACTGACGAAATCTAACAGATTCATGTGTCAATTAGCTCACAGGGCAACTTTAACCAGATCCAGAAATAGCCTTATTTAAGTGCAGTCCTTTTGCCCTTAACAATGGCATTAACTCCTGTAATGAAAAGGTAAGAAACCTTCAAAAGCAAAACATTTGCTGAGCAAAGCAGTGGGTCGATGCCACACTCATGCAAACAGGTTTTTCTGAAAGCTCTAGTTAGTTGGCTTAGTAGAGAATAAAAAAAAAGACAATGCAATTCCTGAATTAGCATAGAGGTGAAAAACAATTGCAAACCTCTTAGAGCACATGCTGACTTTTCTGACACTAAGACTCTGAGGGATGGAAGGGTACGTCATGCAGATAATGAAAGATATCCAATCACGGTCTTATCTGTAACGCTGACCTGCAGTCATTGCTATAGTCTAATCTCTCAGCATTATCATCTGCAGCTTTTTAACATTTCTGTGGTACTCCTTGACTGGGGTGCATCTGAAAACAATCCTATATAGATAAGTACACTGACCAAGTTCGCATATATATAAACAAATAAAAGAGAACCAGTACTTGTTATCCTATAACTAACTAGATTATTTTATATGCAACACCATCTTTGTTTATTACAACAAGCTATTTTAACGTAAATAGCATCACTGTTTTGGATTAGCCGATTTTAACTGCCTTATTTTTATGCAGCGCTGTGAAGTAATGTCATTTTCTTAAGCATTGTGATGAATTGAAGTAATGTCACTTTTTTAAGCAATGTGATGAACATGTGCTTTGTAAATGCTTTAACCATGTTGCACTTCTCTGTTCTAAATTGTACAGTAGCAGTGTTCTTGTCTTGTGAATCTGGACTGAGCCTGCAACAGTCCTATTCGATCAACACTACCTTGGTAAACAGAACTAAATTAATCAAGACAAGTTTTGTAAATGCCTGCATAAATGGAGTCCTATTGTTAATGCTCATACTCACGTTTTGCGAATCTATCAACGCTATACCATGTTACTGCTACTTGGGGGGGGCTACCAAAGAAGAAAACTGTGTCATTTACTTTTCTGTACCCCAAGTGCTACTCTTTCCCAGCTCGTTTTCATCATGTACAAACACATCTACATGAAGGCCTGTGTTGGTCTCATGGCAGCATTCCATGGAACTACAGTCTGTGCATGAGGCACTTGCATACTGCCATCCCTGTAACGATAATACTACAGTTATTGCTAATCTCACCGCTTCACTTCTGTCACTAGTGACAGGTAATTCCGTCTGTTTACTGGCTCACAGTAATCAGCGATTTGCATTTTTCTTCAGTTATCTCCAAAGTATAACAGAACATCAATCTGTGATTGTGATAGGCAACTGCCAATAACGATCACCACAGTTTAACCATTTTACATTTATTTATTTATTTTGTGTGTGTGTGTGTGTGGGGGGGGGGGGGTTACTTGTAAGGATACAATGGATAAAAGGCAGATATATAACAAAAGAAAAGGGGTAATGGAGAAACTTAACAAATCTGACTCTGAGGAAGAAACAAAAAAGTGAAAATATGCAAAGCCTCTATTTATTTATTTTTTACCAACCAGGTAATGAAGTAATCCTTGGAGCCTTTTCAGCTATGACATGGGTCGCATGGGAAAAGGTAAATACAACATACACTAAAGCAACATGGTTTCAGTAAACAGAGAAAGCTACTGTACTTGAAAAAAAATACATGAAGAATTGTGATAACTGTCTCCAAAGAGCACAAATATTTAAACTCCTCTCCAAAACAGGAATGCGCAATCTTTGTCAGAAGTACCAAAATTCTACTCACTGACCTATGGTATAAAAATTGCAGAGAGATAAACTAGAAAGTTATTAAAAAGGAATTAAAGCATATGGAAATGTATTGATTAGCAGAATGGGTGCAGTCAGTAACTGAATGGAGTAAAAGGTGTACAATTACTACCAAAGCAGAATAAATTCACATTCACTTATTTAGAACAGAGGGTGGTCCCTCTTATGTGGTAACAGTATTTAGGAATAACTGCTTGTGTGTGAATATATGAACAAGATGGGGAGTATAGCTGGAAGGTGGAGATTATCTTCTGTATATAAAGCAGAACACGTGTGCGCGCGTGTGTGTGTGCGCATCTTTCAGGCGTACTTTTAATTCGTTCCTGAACTATGAGTATTCCCTAAGTGAGTTGGACTGGATGATTATTATAATTGTAAGGGACTTTTCACCTGTGGCAAGGCCAAAAGGAAAGGGCTAAATAGTTAGAGGGTGGCTGTCTTGGCTTCTGAGATAGTAGGAAGAGGATTTCATCTGGAGTTTACTTCTTACTGACGGAAAGAAAGAAGTGTTTAGTATTTTAACAATAAGCTTGGATAGAAGGAATGCCAAATGAGCTGTGACTGGAAGCCAGTCTGTCTTTTGCAGGTTGAGGCAGTGCTGTTTAAGCCAGGCGGAAGAGAAGTAAATCTACATATGGTATAAACTGCTATTTGTACTTTTAGAAGCATTATATTCAGACTGTAGGACACTAACTCAGAGGGCATATACTAGCCCCTGAGATAAATTTATTTACATTTGTTAAATGGGTAGGGTCCAACTGGGCAAGTAGCCCGTTTTCAGAGGAGACCATTTACCAGTACATTTACAATTTAGTATAGAAGTACTAAAAATGAGTATTAATAAATGGTAGTTAACAATGCCATTAACATTGTTACTAAATAAACCAATAGTTGTAAAAAACATGTAGTACAAGGTATTACAGAAATATAGCAAGGGGAATAATAAAAATCTAACAGAAAAATAAACAAATCAGATGTAGATATGGGATACAGGCACTAGGTGCTTAAGGTGTGGGAGAGATGTACTCGAGAAGACGGTTGTGAAGAAAAGTGGGAATGGAATTAACCAGGTGAAATACAGGGGCAGAGACACTTGCTACTGATGTATTCTTTTAGGCGTTTTTTAAATGAGGTGGTGATGTGATTGTTTTGGATGTTCTGAGGAACAGCAATCCAGACTTTAGCTATTTTAATGGAATAGAGGGAGTCACCATGAAAGTTGTGAGACTGTGTAACTTCTAGCATACATCTGTTGGAAAATCTAAGGGACCTGCAGTTTAAGTTAGGTTGGACCAGGCTTGAAAGTGCAGGGCAGTTACTGGGGTTGTGTATGACTTTGTGGGCAAAGGTGAGTTGAATTAGAGTTATCAGGTTGGGAAGTTCCAGCCAGCTGAGTTGCTGATGAGTGGAGCAATGATGAGTTTTGTGAGGATGAGTGGATGCAAACGTAGCCATTTTGTTATAGCAGGATTCTAGATTATTAAGGTCAGCTTTGTGAAGGCTGGTGAAAATATGCAAACAATACAGGAGGGCAGATACTAAGTAGGATCTTGCTGTGGCTAGTCTGGCTTGGTGAGTGAGGTAAGGTTTGGCCCCTAGAGAGAGTGTGCCAAGTTTGGTGTGGGCCTTTTGATTATAAGGGGGATATATGTTTATCAAACTTTAGTTTGTTTGTCATCTATAGTACCTCTTAGGAGTTTAGTCTGATTGATTGGTTCAATTTTTGTTCAATTAGATAAGTAGACAGAGAGAAGTAGTGAGCTGAACTTGGAAGATTCATTTGTGAAAATCATTAACTTAGTCTTATTAGTGTTTAGGATCAGTTAATGGTTGGAATGGTATTTTTCAATGTCCTGGAAAGATGTTTGCATTTTGTGTTGAAATTCTTGGTGGGAAGGGGATGAGCAGATGAGAGGAGTCTGCTTACTGGATGATAGTTGGGTGGCAGAATTTAGGCTATTGGTAAATATGACAAAGAGGAGGGGGGCCAAGTATGGAACCCTGGGGTACATCAGTGGATACTGGTAGTAGTGGAGAGAGTTTGTTCTCCCATTTTGGAGCCTGTTGACAGTTTGATGGACAGCTGTGAAACCATGTTAGGTATGATGAATTGAGATTGTATGTTGTGAATTTGTTGAGTAGCAGTTGGTAGTATACAGTGTCAAAGGCTTTCGACATGTCAAGGAAAATTTCTGAGACTAGTTGTCCTTCATTTTTGAGGTGACTAATAATATCAGTACATGTTACTAGTACAGTGTTTGTCTATGTTTATGACTGACGCCGTGCTATGAGCTGGACAGCAGGTTGTTAGTGGTGAGGTAATTAAGAAGCTGTTGGTGGATACATTTTTCTAGGATTTTTGTTATGGGAGAGAGGATGGCAATTGGCTGGTAAATGTGATATCTCTAGAAGGGCCACCCTTGTGAAGGGGAATGATGGGGGAAATTTTCCAGAGGTGAGACAATGTTCAGAGACAGCACGATTGATTAGCATGTATAAGGGGTAGGGGATGGAAAGAGCAGCAGGGAGCAAGGAGCAGCTACTTTTGGAATTTGGTTGGTAGCTGGTCTGTAGCAAGACAGCACAGGTTTCAGTTTACTTAGGAGTTTTTTTTAAGTATGTATGTAGTTTGAATAGGTTTAAAGGAGAAAGACTCTGTGTTCTCAGTGGGGGGGTGAGTGGTAGGTTTTGCTTGTCTACGAGGGAGGTGAGGTGAAAGAGTTGATAAAAGGGTGCTGAAGAGTGAGGCTAAGGCCTCAGAGGTACTGGATATGAAGGGAGCAGGGGTGGAGGTTTTTCCACGGTTAATGAAGTAGTTAATATTTTGCCAGAACTTTTGTGGCTTGTTCAGGTGCTTTTGTTGTGAGGATTGAAAGTAAGTTTTTTTTTTATCGTTGGTGATTTGTTTCTTAATTGTGTTGATATATGGTGAAGTCAGTTTTCTTTTTGGTGGTATTAGAAGTTTAGTGCCATTCGATAGCCATGGTAGTTGTCTGGCTTTGGAGCACATTTTCCTTGTGGGGGCAAGATTATTTAAGATGTCAAGGAATTTGTTGTTGAAGTATTCCACTGCAAGATCTAGTTGTAGGTTTTTTTTAGAGGAAAAAAGTCACAATGTTGAAGAAGTAGATTAAATATATCAGGGGAGAAGTTTTTCTTGTGACAGGTGTATTTGAAGGGTATGTAAGTTTGGGTTTGGATTCTTTTTCTCACTAGAAATGTAGGGGCAAAGTCATTTAGTGTGACTGGTAGGCAGCCAGCTTGGTACCCCAGGTTTGGCTTTTTGGTTAATATCCAGTCAAATAGTGACTGTTTTCTGGAACGTTTGTTGGTGCGAGTGGGACAGATAACAGTTTAGGTGAAGTTGTATAGGTTTATAAAATTAGTGGGACAGTTAGAGGAGCAGGAGAGCCAGCCCAGGTTAAAGTTACTGTTTATTTATTTATTATTTATTTATTTTACATTTGTTGACCGGGCTAGTCTAACTGGATTTATGTCCATTTTCAGTAGAGGCCCGGGGAGAAAAGCTCCAAGCATGAGTAGTAAAACACAGTTAACAATATATAACAAGGACATGTAAGAAAACAATACAGTGGTAGCATTGGTTAAAAGCAAAAGTATAGAATTGTAAATAATGAATATAGACATTATGCTAAAAGTTGATTTAAGTAAAGCATGACAGATGTACTTAACACAAAGTGGGTATGAGCACAACAGAGTAACGTCCTTATAATTTTTCCTCTTATTATGAAAAAGAAGCAAGATTAGGAGGCCTAAGTTAGACGGGTGGGAAAAGGGTAAGAGTAGGAGGGGAAATAGACTTCAGTCTGGGTTAGCACAGGGACAAAGCCACTGAGTTTTAAGATGTTCTTTAATATGTTTTTTGAATAGAGAAGTAGAAGCTAGGTTAGATAGTTCAGGAGGAAGCCGATTCCAATTTTTGCCTGTAGTGTTTGAGAAAAGTGAGTCACCAGCTTTATTGTTAGATTTAATTGAGGAGACCAGGAGTTTATTAGCAGAACGTAGTGTAGCTAGATTTTTGTATGGTGAAATCAGATTAGTGAGGATAGGGGTATTATTGGGGTGGTATAGGATCTTTTGAGTGATAAGTAACTGTTGATAGAGTATGTGGTTCTGCAATTCTAGCCATCCTAGTTGTTTGAGGTTAAGACAGTGGTGAGTTTTAAAGGGTGTACATGTAATGATCCCGCTATGCTATTATAACAGGTAGAAAGTTTGGAGATGTTACTTTTAGATAGGTTAGTATATATAACAGAGGCATAGAAAAGGGTAGAAATGAGGTGGGTCTGGGCAATAGTTTTCCTGGCTGTGGGGGTAAGGAAGGGTTTGATTCTACAGAGAGTACCAAGTTTTTTGTTAACAGATTTTATGGTGGCATTAATATGGTCATCATAGTTAAGACGATTGTCAATTATAACACCTAGTAGGCGGGTGGAAGTATTCGGGGTAATGTTAGTAGCATTGTTAGAGGTTATAGAGAAGAATGGTGTGGAAGATTTTTGAGTTGGAGTAAAAAGCAGTAGTTTTGTTTTTTGGGCTTAAGGAGGAGGCAATGTTTCATAAACCAGTTTTCAACATTTTGGAACAAAGTTTGGGTGAGGGACTGGAGGGAGGCTATGTTTAGCAGTACAGATTAAGGTTGAGTAATCTGCATATTGAATGCAGGTGGCTTGAGTTATGTCTATGTGGAGGTCGTTAATAAATAAGGAAAAAAGAAGGGGACCTAAGATAGAGCCTTGTGGGACTCCAATACTTACTAGGAGTAATGAAGACAGATTGTTATCCCAAAGCACTGCTTGCTGTCTGTTTTGAAGGATGATAGTTTCTTGGCTGAAAGAGGAAGCTGACCAAGAAAGGAGGGATTCTATGCTGGGAAGGTTGTTACTGGGGGGGCAGGTAGGTGGCTATATTACTGGCTTTGTGAAGATAAAGTTGTAGGCGCATGACTAGTATTTTGGCACTGGGGAAGTACAGTTTAGTTTTTCTACATTAAAAGAGTCTTTAAAGATAACTGCCACACCACCACCTTATTTGTTTAGTCTATCTTGTGTTATAATATTGTAACCATCAGTTGTGATTTCTGAGTCTTTGATGTGGAGCTTTAACCAGGTTTCAATCAGAGCTATGTCTAGATAACAGATGGTCAAGGTAGCATGAAATTCTGTGATTTTACTTACAAAGCTTCTGAGATTGAAATTGGTTATTAGTAGATTTGTGTTAGAGGTTATAGGGAGTGAGGTACATAGAGTTGTGCCAGTGAGATTTTGGTTCACTGTAGTAGAGGTAGTGGTGATCAGGAGGGGAGTTACTATTAGGGCCTGAGTTGGGATGGATGTCTGTCTGCAGTTTAATAAGTGTTAAGTAGAGCAATGCTAGGTTTTTAAGTTTGCACATTAGTCTGTTACATCCGTACATGGAGAGATGAGCGTTGGTGGAGTGTATATGTTTGAAAGGGAAGAGAAGAGTGTGGCTGTAGTAGTATAGGTGAGGGCTGATGTGGCTATACGTTTTAACAGGAAGTGGAGGGTTGGTGTGTGTATTTGTTGGGGAGTGACAGTGTTGGATAGGATAACTATGAAAGTCAGTGGCATAATAGAGAAGGCATAAGAGAAATGTGTAGTGATGTAATGGATGATGGAGCACCATTAGGGGAGGAGATGATAGAACAATAGGGGAAGTAGAGAAGAATACTTAGGGGAGGGTGAGCTATGTAGTGATGATGGTAATAGGGCTACGGGAACAGGTTTTAATTGGAAGAAGTGGAATGAAAGAGTAAGTGAGGTGAGAAGGGTGTGGGGAATGATGATAGGCAAGTTTGGTAAGGGGTGTGGTATACTTCGCTATAAAAGCATCGAGAGAGGGTGGGTGGGAATGGGGGTAGGGGAGCGGAGTGAGCTCAAGAGTAGCGAGGGTAAAATGGAGCGGTTCTGATCAGTCCCTCGTGGAGGTATCACCAGAAACAATCAGCAAAAGTGGGTGAGTTTTACTACGGCCAGAAGTATAGAACTACAGTTCACTTAGTTAGAAGAGGTCTGCCAATATGAGGATTTCAGCAGTTTATTTCAAAATATTTGTTCACATCAGTTTTTATAGTGACCTATGGGAGAAATTGCCACGAAAAAAATGGTATAAGGGAGAGGGGGGGGGGGGCTATGGGTAGGGTCCACACGTGGCGTGCTCACCACTACAAAATGGCTATAACAATAGAGACTAACAGCAGCACTAGTTTACACAAGGACTGCAAGATACATACAAACTTAAACAATGGGACGGTTGACTATTATATTATCTCTGCTTGTGAAGGGATGCTCACATTCCAGGTGGATATTTGCAGATTATTTGGAGCAGGGCGCGAACTTCTATGCAGATTGGGGCTTTTCTAAAATGGGAAAGAACTAAGTGAAATAAGACGAATGAGGAAAAAACAACACAAATATTAACTGATACCTGCACAAAAAACAAAGACAAATTACTGCAGATATTAGATAAGAACCTGGGAACACAGACACTAGTCTGTTGCTCTAAGTACTTGACAGAAGCTGTAATTGGCAGAAAGCAAATAGGGGAAAGAGGGAGGGAGAAGGTAGCTTGAGTGAGGAAATGCATTCTTTGTAAAAGCTTTCCTGGCTTCTTTGGTGAGTAACTTGAAATGGAGTAGGAGCACTTTAGTTGGTTAGTAACTTATGCGACCAGCTTGCTGATGTGGTTTGTACACAGTTTATCAAGTATTAAGCCAAGATACTTATACTGTTCAACCATGCTAACTGGTTACTAAGTGTAGTGAATCAACAGCACGGAAGCAGTTTTAAGTTTCTGTTGGGAGCTGAAGAGCACTGCAGCAGTTTTACAGACACTAAGTACATTTATTTTAGGTAACTACATAAAGATGGATGTGAAGACCTTTAGAAGAGCAGACAGGGAGGAGGAGAAGGAAGGACACATTATGACCCATTTAGACCCATGCTAAAGGACAATGCTGTCCAAGCTGCTGAAACCTTTACAAAGGCACTCTATGAGCATCTGCAGGAATGTACGAATTGTGCTATCTCAAGTAAAACCAAGACTCACTCCTCCAAGAAAAGGAAACCAGTCTGGCGGACCCCTGCCATAAACAAGCTATACAAAAGGAGGAAACTAGTACAGAAAAGAGTAAAATCCCAAGAAGGAAAAACATCCCTAATCAGTAACAGCAAGAAACTACGATACCTCATTAAATAATCCAAGGCTAGTTTCGAAAGAAAAATTGCCAATGACTTCAAAGATAACCACAAAGCGTTCTCAGATCTGCTCTGAGTTAGAACCGACTAATATTGCAAACATTCTGGCAGACAGGTTTAGTGCAAACTTCATCCCCCTCTCATCCCCTAAAGGTCCCATAACCATACCAGAAGAATGTAGGGCCTAGTCAGTCACTGACGCAGGTTAAAACAGCCCTATCCAAAACCAAAAACACAGCTTCAATGGGACTGGATGGGGTCCCAGGCTGTGTCTTACAAGAGCTCCAAAATGAACTAACCCCTAACCTAAACACACTGTTCAAAACTCAGCCTCTCTACAGGCTACGTACCCACAGAGTGGCGCACAGCAACAGTTATCCCGCTCCACAAAGGTGGAGCCACAACGGACCCCGGGAACTATCGCCTTATAAGCCTGAATAGCCTGGTCTGCAAGGCTATGGAACTCATTAACAGAGACATTGGGAACCTCCAAACCTGGGACCCTACCCAGTTTGGTTTTGTTAAGGGCAGATTATGCCTCCTAAACCTGGTGGACTTCTTTGAGATGGTTACCAAGGCATTAGACGAGGGAAAGGTGGTCCACACAGCCTATCTAGACCTCGCAAAGGCTTTCAACACCATTCCCCATTCTAGTATTAAAGACAAGCTCACCAGCTTGAACATAAACCCTTACGTCACGAGATGGGTTGTCAACTAGCTCATGGATAGAACCCACATGGTGAGAGTTGCAAGCTCTATGTCTGACTCTAAACCTGTTACAAGTGGTGTCCCCCAGGGCTCAGTCCTAGGATCCCTCCTGTTCGGTATATACTTCTCAGAGGTAGAGGCAAGCATAGGAGGACTATGGCTGACCAAGTTTGCAGGCGACTGCAAACTAGGGGCCATAACTGATTCTCCGGATGATACAGACACCCTCCAGATGGGTCTCACTGAGACGGATACCTGGCGTCAAAATCATGGCCTCAAGCTAAAAGCCAAAAAGTGCATAGTCACCCCCTTTGGAAAAAACAAAGTACCCGCGAACTACCACATAGGTGGCAGTCCCCTAAATACAGAAAATGTAAGAAGGGATCTGGGGACCCAAGTAGATAGCAATCTCTCCTTTGATAATCATATTGCCAAGGTGGTTAGATAATCCTTCTATGTGGCCCACCTAATCACAAAAGGGTTCGGCCCTGCAGGAGGCCTCTAAAGAATCAAAACCACATTGAAAAGTATGCTTTCCAACTTGTTCAGCTGTATGCAATAATTCCTGCAATTCCTTATTTTCTGCACATTCTGAAATCAACAAAATTTTCTGTTTCAGCAATCCCATAACATGTTGTTGGTACTTAAGCATATGAAATTGACAGTTTAAGGCCCTGATTGCCAAGGTTGCAGATGTATAAACCTTTTTTCCCCATCTGTCCGGTGCCCTTGAATGGCTGTCGGAGAGGATAGGGCTTTTTGCTGTTGAGGCCTCAACTCCCTTTGGACCCTGTGAAATAGTTTCAAGATCAGCAGCAGGGTTTCGAAATAAAAATGTATGAGAGTCAGGGACCCTGTAATATCTGTCAGGCTTATTGGGAGCCGGAGGTAAGGCGTCAGGGGTCAGGCTTGACTCCAAAAAACATCATCCACGATGTCTAAAACAGTGGGAATGGCTAAAGGCTTGTGCTGAGGGAGAAGGAGGAAATCCCTGAGCCTCTTTTTTGATTCTGAGAAGTCTCGACTCTCCCAGTGAAAATGTTCCCTCACAGTATGCAAGGTTTCTCCACATGAATAATTCTCAGGAGGAAATGCAAATGGAATAGACTCCTCAGCATCAGAATCATCATAGGGAGGTAAAGATAATTCCTGATCAGAAGAGGAATCGGAAGAAATAGAAACCTGATCTGAAGATTCACAGTCCGTGTCTTGCCTAGGCCTCTTATCTGGAGGGGGATGGGTACCCCTGATCAAGGTAATAAGGTCTTCAGCCATTTTGATCATCTGTTTTTTAGGCATAGAGGCCTGTGCACGTGGCTCAGGCGTCGTTTTTTTTAGTTTTAGAAGATGTCTTTGCCTTTGGTTTTGCAGCTTTCGTCGGTTTGATATATAAATGTTGAGGTCTGAATACACCCTCAGAAGCTGGTGCCTGCTCAGCGGCTCCAGACCCATCTGAGGGAGATACATCCATCGGTCCAATATCTTGAGTATCTTGCGGCATGCCAGACTCCACATGGGTGTCGGTAGAGGCCTGCGACTCGAAGGTAGCGGGTGTCAGGGGCTGCAAAAGCACCTCACTGAGTACCGGCAAACTGGCGACTGGCTTAGGAGAAGCTTCGTCGTCTGTTTTGGATCTCAACTGCCTTTCTCTGTCCTTTTCTTTGCGTTTTGTATGTACTCCGGTAGTCGGATTGCTATCTGACGACATTTCTGGGTAGTTGAATCTGTTTCTAAAATACTTAGATGCAAAAATATACCGACGCTTAATAGTGCGTTGGTTAAATCTAGCACAAAACGGACAGCCACTCACTTTGTGGTCAGGTCCTAGGCAAGGAATACAGTATAAATGGAAATCCTTATGAGGTATTTGCTTCCCACAAGTAATACAATTATTAACTTTTTCTGACATCGGTAAAAGGCAAAAAAAAAAAAAGGTTTCCCCAATGGGGTACTTAGCTTTAGTGAAGACTTCGGTTCTGAAACTCAAATTCGAATATTTCAGTAGTCGGCCGACCGGCACTTGTGAAATGCTTCTGCTTCGGGCACCGCGCGGCAAGAAAGACTAAAGAAAATGGTGTCGGCTGCATGTTTTATACCCCTGACGACCTGACGTCATGGAAGAGAAGACAGCAACCGACGCAAGACCCAAGAGTTTGGAATTCAGGCCGACTGAAGGCAACCTTCCAGCATATTACCCAAATGTAATGACTGCAACAGTGAAACACCAAAGAACATCTCACCAAGAGGATTACTGGCCTCAAACAGATGCCCTATGCAGCCCGACTCAAGAAACCCCAGCTGTACTCGGTTGCATACCGCTTATTCAGAGGTGATCTCTGCCTGGCATACAAGGCCATGTCCAACCAAGAAAAAACAAATCCCAGAGAGCCACACACTCTAGAGATGTAAACCTCACCACAACGATAAATAGGACATGCTGGAGGGACAGATTCCTATCCCAGAGACTCCCCATGCTTTGGAACAGGATTCCAATATACATCAGGCAGAGCCCCTCACTAACACTCTTCAAGAGAAACCTTGACAGGTGGATGGGAAACAGAAAATTTACCCCGGGGATCACTGCACTGGCTCTGCTGGACAGTGTTGCAGGGGACTAATGGCTCTGCTGGACAGAGGCACAGGGAACTAATCTAAGGGGGTGGCAAAAGCCAACACATTCTGGCTAGGCTTATAAATGCCCTTGGGCAGATAGCCTAGTACTTGCTTATGAACCCTATGTATATTATAATGTTGTCTGTACAAAGTGTTTTCACCCGAAAGGACAGATGTGAAAATGTTACTGATAAAGACAATAAGATAGAGCCAAGTAAGGATCCTTGACAGACTCCGACAGAGAAACAACCATACTCAGATTGCAAAACCCTAGCTTGGATTATTTATTTTTTTTAATTTTTGTTTACCAGGTAGAGCACTGATCAAATGTGACCATTTGCAGGCTCAGCCTGAGTTACATACATAGCAACAACAACAAAGTAACATTAAAGTTATAACTGCATTATACAGTACACCACAGCATAACAGATGTAAAAAATATATACATACAAGGTTTAAAAAGAGGTGGGATCAGCAATATACATAACCCAGTTGTCGAAGGGGACATAAATGTGATCCAGCCTAAAGAACAAACATAATATTTACAAGTATGGAAAGAAATTTCAGCTGAAAAGAAAGCAGAAATTGTAGAATACTAATATGTGCAGTAAATGCACTAAATAATTCAGGAAGAAGACTGGAGTGGTCTACAGTTTCAAAGGTTCTGCACAGATAATTGAAGACTGCCCTGTTAGATACCCCTTTTCAATAGCTGAGAAGTTTCAGTCTGACAGTATAAACTGCTGTTAAGATATTACTAAATAAACCTAAATTAAAATCAAAATAAAAAGTCATACATTAATACAGAAAAACAGCAAAAACACAGAGACAGACAGACAGACAAATACTGACAGGTGCACCATCAAGATCAACTTTTCTGCCATGCAGCCTGTGTATGTAACTGCTCACAAGTTAACAGTTTACGATGTGCCAGGACAGGTAACTGCTCACGTGCATCTGTTTATGGTATAGTGGAGTGAGGGCCAGGACAGGTAACTGCTCACAATCAACCATTAAAAGGTATGGTGGATGTATCTTCATTTCTGCTAAGAAATGTCACAGAAAGGCTATGTAGGTTTGTTTGTCTTCAATGGCACAAACAGCTAATCTGGAATTAAGTGAAAGTAATCTGTCTGCTTGTATTCATAAACAGTGCTATAAGGTACTTCAGAGTTAAAAAGCATGTGACAGGCTTTCAGGCAACCTTATTTTTGTATACGATTAGCAGATGTACTGCAGAGGATGACGTTACAAATTTATCCTGCAAGGCCAGAAGTCTATGTGGTGGTTCTGATTATGTTATCTTCTCTCTCATGCCCGTGTTTTCAGCATGTTCTCACACTCAGAAAAATATCACAGTATTACTGGCCAACATTTGGCACATAGCAACAATGCATTCTGAATAAACAAAATCAAATTACATCTTCTGATGTGAAGACATTTATTATTGTGGTTCCAATATTCTAACTTCTCGCACAATCCGACAGCAAATTAAACCAGCCTCCTTCAGATTATATCTGCACAGGGAGCTAGATAATCTGCTGTGGTTAACAGAAGCACAGTAATATGCAGTGATGGGGTACCACACACCAGGTCTATATAGCGTGATCGAATGATTAGGTGACTGAACACCTAAACATCGACCACGTAATATCGAATTGCAAAACAGCAAACACCGTCAGGAAACATTACCGTCGCCACACAAAAAAAATGCAACTTTACAGCCAAACTAAGTGGGTGAGCTTCGCACCCCCCCTAACTAAATATACCAACTCCAAGATCACCCCACATGGGAAAAAACGGCAAAATCGAGTGAACTGCCAAGGGAAATCTTTCCCTTTGTTAAATTGGCTGTTCGCTGTTTTTTGCATTCAATATTACGTGGTCCATGTTTAGGTGTTTGATCACCTAACCATTCGATCACGTAATATAGACCCCACACGTGGGGTAGGCTGCAGCTGTAAGAAAACTGCAGAAGGTTACTCTCTAAAAAAAAATGATACATATATATTTGTAAATGTGCGTATTATATATATATATATATATATATATATATATATATATATATATATATATATACACACACATATATATATATATACACATATATATACACACACACACACACACACACATATATATATATATATATATATATATACACACACACATATATATATATATATATACATATATATATATATATATTTACATATATAATATATGGGTCTACTTTGATTCACTGAAAACTCATTTCACTGAATTTCAAAACACTCACACCAAATTGCTGAAAGATTAATAAAACGTATATGTAATATTCCCCACTGTAGTGCGATCCTGGAGTTAGTATATATAATTAGGGTGCGTGTGGGGACCCACCCACCACATTAGGGGGGTGGGGGCCATAGTTCCCCACCTACTTTTGGTTTTATATTGCTAGCTTTCAGTGAAATGATATCGATAAATATAAAAGCTAAGTAGGTGAGGGGCTGGGATCACACTACAGTGGGGAAAACGGCATATACTTTTGTTTGCCCAACAGTACTTAAATTCAATGAAATGTAATTCAGTGAAATGAGTTTTCAGTGATTTGAGCTTTCAGCGATTTGTTTTTGAGGGTGAACTGAAATTCAGTGAAATGCATTTTCAGTGAATCAAAGTAGACAAATATATATAATATATATATATATATATATATATATATATATATATATATATATATATATATGTATATGTATGTATTAAAAATGTACATACCTATACACACACATCTATATCATCTGTATCTAATATATATATATATATATATATATACATATATATATATATACATATACATATATATATATATATATATATATATATATATATATATATCTATACAGTATTTAATTTGATTTAAACTGTGTTGAAGGAATATTTAACTCAAGTGGCAGTTATTCTGCTCTTTAGTAACTTGAACTGAAGCTAGTGTGTTATTTGCTAGTAATTACAGGTGTGGGGGTAGCCACATTCTTTGATTTCCTGTCCTTGCCTTTTTAAGTGGTGCATTGTGAAATTTTTATTGCTTAAAAACCTCAGCTTTGGCCAGTTAAGAACTTGGTTATATTCAACTGGACGTATAAGAGAATTTAAGTACCTTTATCTGCATTTTTTTTAAAAATACAGTATTTAATTTGATTTAAACTGTGTTGAAGGAATATTTAACTCAAGTGGCAGTTATTCTGCTCTTTAGTAACTTGAACTGAAGCTAGTGTGTTATTTGCTAGTAATTACAGGTGTGGGGGTAGCCACATTCTTTGATTTCCTGTCCTTGCCTTTTTAAGTGGTGCATTGTGAAATTTTTACTGCTTAAAAACCTCAGCTTTGGCCAGCTAAGAACTTGGTTATATTCAACTGGACGTATAAGAGAATTTAAGTACCTTTATCTGCACTTTTTAAAAAAAATACAGTATTTAATTTGATTTAAACTGTGTTGAAAGAATATTTAACTCAAGTGGCAGTTATTCTGCTCTTTAGTAACTTGAACTGAAGCTAGTGTGTTATTTGCTAGTAATTACAGGAGTGGGGGTAGCCACATTCTTTGATTTCCTGTCCTTGCCTTTTTAAGTGGTGCATTGTGAAATTTTTATTGCTTAAAAACCTCAGCTTTGGCCAGCTAAGAACTTGGTTATATTCAACTGGACGTATAAGAGAATTTAAGTACCTTTATCTGCACTTTTTAAAAAAAAATACAGTATTTAATTTGATTTAAACTGTGTTGAAGGAATATTTAACTCAAGTGGCAGTTATTCTGCTCTTCAGTTATTTAATCTTGGTGGCCTTGAAACTGCCCGCCCCTCAGCCTGCCTCTGGGCCCATCTCATTTGCTCACTCAACTGAGTGCAGTGAGATCATATTCTGATTTCAGGCACTCCTACTGTGTACAAAGAGAGCATCTGGGAAACAGACAAAAAAAAATTAAGCTTATTTCCTGCCTTTCCTGTTAAGTGGTATAGACTATTTGTAGGCTTCTGAGCCCCCAGGCCCTTCTGTGTTTGAGGGAAGCCTTCTGGCTTGTTTTTTTTTTTCTTATAACTAGCCAGTTTTCTAGTTTCAGCACTCAAATCTGTTTCTTTGATCTCAGCACTTGTACAGATAAAAAAAAAAAAAAAATTATCTGCTTTTACTGTACTTGTGTTTCTACCTACTTCATTTTACTTTTGCATCATCTTAAAAATACTCAACTGTATTTATTACTACTTGGTGTAACTCATTCTAAGCCTTTTGGTTTAAACACTTGGGCTTCGGACCAGTTGTTTTGCACTGAGAGGGTTTGTGGTCTGCACTGTTGTGGCAGAACAGGTAGCTTACATCCTTCTAGGTTGGGAACTGCTGATTGAGGGGCTCAGTGTCTGTTATTCTAAAAGTGTATTAATTCTGGTTTAAGCACTTGGGCTTTCAGGCCAGTTATTTTACATTAAGAGGGTTCATGGTCTGCACTCTTGTGGGAGGAGAGGCTGGACTCTGCCCTTCTGAGCTGGGAATTTCTGGTTAAAGGCTTATAGAGCATGCATATCTGAACTGCTTCTTACCGAAGTTGGTGCGCCTTGTTTGCTGTGGCATAGACTGGATTTGGGCCTGCTGGATCTAGCTTTGTTTGTGTAACTTGAGCACTAATCCAGACATTCTCTAAAGTATTCAATTGTATTTATTACTGCTTTGTTGTAACTTGATTAAAGTGTAGCTATCATTCTAAGTCTTTTGGATTAAGCACTTGGGCTTCAGACCAGTTGTTTTCCATTAGGAAGGTTTGTGGCAAGCACTGTGGTGGCAGGACAGGTAGCTTTCATTCTTCTAAGTTGGGAACTGCTGATTGAGAGCCCAGTGTCCAAGGGTATTAGTTCTGGTTTAGGCACTTGGGCTTCAGGCCAGTTATTTTACATTAAGAAGGTTCGTGGTCTGCACTCTTGTGGGAGAAGAGGCTGGACTCTGCCCTTCTGAGCTGGGAATTTCTGGTTAAAGGTTTATAGTGCCTGAATATTTGAACTGTATCTTACTGAAATTGGTACACCTTGTTTGCTCTAGCATAGACTAGATCCAGGCCTGCTGAATCTAGCTTTGTTTATATGCTTGTTGTTTGTTTGCTTGTTATTTCCTGGAAGCTAATTCCACCTAATACGCAGCTTCTCAGCTTCTGTGGATCACTAGTGATATCTGCATTGCTTACTGTACTAGTTCCTTGTTTCACTTGAAAGAAAGTTACTGTTTGTCGTTTTGCATTTAGTTACTTGTAACACATTGCACTCAAGTTACCTGGCACTTGCTCACTAAAGCAATTATATAAGTCAGCACTAAAAATTAAAAGCACTACACCCTCACTCCCCACTGGCCCTTGTTTTCAATTATTAAGGAATTCCCAATATTATTCTAGCATGTCCAAAGGTCAGTTGTCAATCTCCTCTCTGGTCCAGCTGGTGAATCTGGGAATCTTGAGGCAATGTTATAACTGCCTCATGTACACAGACAACCCTCTCCTCCTCCCACATAACACAAATACTTGCGAGAGATGCAGCTATTTAGCCAAACTGGAGGCTGAGCTCTCTCACCTCAGGACTGGCAAGACCAGATAGGAGGAGAAGGCAACTACACACACCACAAAACCAGCCTCACATAATGCTACCACACCACTGAATCAAACACATAAACACACAAAGACATACTCGGAGGCCCTGAGTAAAAATTTACCTAAACAGCAGAAGCCTCCAAAGCAGACACCCAAACAACTGCTACCTCAAGACACCCCACAAGCAACACATAAACCACAAAGCAGTGTGCAAAGCAGTCACAGCCCTTAAGGCCAAATACAACACCAAACATACTTGTCATAGGTGACTCCATAGTCAGACACACTGACGTCCCACTCACCAGGCTGAACAAGGAGAGGGTCACAGTAAGCTGCCTATCGGGTGCTAGAATCCACCACATAACACAAGCACTCTGGTCACTCCACGGCAAGTACAAATATGACACAGTCATTGTCCATGCTGGTGTGAATGACCTGAGACGTACCTCCCTGGACTACATGAAAAGAGACAGAGGAGCTCTCTGATTATGTAGCCCAAGCAGGTATGACCCTGACCCTGAGCAGTATCCTTCCTTCACCAAGAATGATGCCACAATATAGAGACAAGATGATCAGCTTTAACAATTGGCTTAATGTCTGGTGTCATTCAAAGGGGATGCAGTGTCTGTCTGCCTGGGATGACATGCTTGACAAGCCACGCTGCTTCGCAAGGGATGGCTTGCACCTGTCACCCCTGGGATTCCGGATATTGGCTTAAGGCTCTTGCCACCCCATAGTGCCTTTTTAGGCAAGGCTCAAATTCTAAACCTACCACCCTAGAAAACAAAATGGGAAGAAACTGAGGGTAATGCTGCTCAATGCCAGAAGTCTAAATCTCAAAATGCACGCACTCGAGGCCCTTCTCAGTATGGAGAACATCGATGTCTGTGCTGTAACTGAAACCTGCTTCAAGGCTCCTGAGAGCACCCCAGCACTATTAGGTTTTACCTCATATCATGCGTTCCGCCCCAAAACCCGGACCACACCACAAAAGGAGGGGTGTATCCATATTCATAAAGGATACCCACACCTCCAGGTTGGTGTCAACGCAAGCTTGAAACCATCCAGGTGCAACTAACCATAGGCAAAACTGCTCTACAAATTGTAGCATGCTACAGGCCACCCTCTCAAACTCAGGAACCCCACACAGCCTTCCTGAAGACACTGGAGGGTATAAATGTATCTCCAAACACCATCATATTGGGTGACTTCAACTACCCGAATATAGACTGGGAACATTACTCAAGCCCTAACTTTCTAGCCCAACGGTTCCTGGAGTTCATAAATTCAAATGCCATGGAACAGCTAGTCACTGTTCCCACGAGAGGAGAAAATATACTAGATCTCATTATCACAAACATGGGGACAAAATGCTCCACACGAAGTATATCCTCATTGGTGAGATCTGATCATAAACTAATCTCACTGGAAATCCACATCCCGCCCCACCCCAAACAAAAATGACCACAGTGAAGAACTTCTCTAAAGCAAACTTCACACTACTCAAGACTGGTGTAGTATCCTTCAAGGCCCCTGAGCCAGTGGAAACCACAACCCAAGCTGCGGAAGCCCTTACAAATGCCTTCTATGAACACCTCCAGGACTGCATGGATCAGGCAATCCCAAATAAAACCAAGACTCTTTCCACAAAGGGCAAGCGTCCAGTCTGGTGGACCCCAGCCATTAACAAACTTTACAATAAGAGGAGAAAGCTATTACATGATAGAACAAAATCCATAAAAGGGAAGTCACCCCTGATCATTATTAGTAAAAAATACGAGCACTCATAAAATCAACTAAGGCCAATTTTGAGAGAAAAATTGCCATGGATTCAAAGGACAATCATAAGGCCTTTTCAGCTATGTTAGGAACCTGGGTGGAAACTCCCAGATATGCTCAGAATTAGTCCAAAATGATACAAAAATCACTGAACCCACAGACATTGCCAACATACTGGCAGACAGGTTCAGTGCAAACTTCACCCCCCCCTCCCCCCCCAAAGGAGAGATAACTATCCCAGCAGAGTGTAGCCTCCCAGACATCTCAAATGCGCAGGTGAAAGCTGCTCTCTCTAAAGCTAAAAACACAGCATCAATGGGACCGGATGGTGTCCCCGGCTGTGTGCTACACGAGCTAAATGAGGAATTAAACCCGCACATAAGGCAGCTGTTTAATCTCAGCCTTACCACAGGATACGTGCCCAAGGAGTGGCGTACGGCAACTGTGGTCCCACTCCACAAAGGCGGTGCCTCTACGGACCCTGGTAATTACTGCCCCATAAGCTTAACAAGTCTAGTCTGCAAAGCTATGGAGAGGATCATAATGGAGCTCATAAACAAAGATATAGGGGACTTGCAGACATTGGACCCGACACAGTTTGGCTTCGTCAAGGGCAGATCATGCCTTTTGAACTTGGTCGACTTCTTCGAAACAGTCACCAAGGCCAATGATGAGGGAAAGGCAGTCCATACAGCCTACCTTGACCTTGCAAAGGTTTTCGACACAATACCCCACTCGGGTATTGTAGAAAAACTACCAGCTTAAATGTAAACCCATATGTCACAAGATGGGTTGCAAACTGGCTTAAGGACAGAACCCACAGGGTTAGAGTTGCTGGCGCTATGTCAGACTCCAAGCCGGTCACAAGCGGTGTCCCACAGGGCTCGGTCCTTGGCCCCCTATTGTTCGGCATCTACTTCTCAGAAGTACAGGCCAACATGGGCGGACTTTGGCTGACAAAGTTTGCAGACGACTGCAAACTGGGCGCCATAGTGGAAAGTGCATCGGACACGGATATCCTTCAGAAGGGACTCAAGGAAACAGATAGCTGGTGCCAGAGCCATGGCCTGAAGTTAAACGCCAAAAAATGTACAGTCATATCATTCGGGAAAAACAAGGTAACCCCAAGCTACCATTTAGGTGGCAATCCACTAAGCACAGAAGAGGTTATCAGGGACCTGGGGACCCAGGTTGACAGTGGCCTTTCTTTTGATACTCACGTTGCTAAAGTGGTTAGAAAGACCTTCTACATTGCCCACCTGATCATGAAGGGATTCACATCCAGATCTAGTGAGGTCATTGTTCCGCTGTACTCTTCACTTATCAGACCAATGATAGAGTACAATGCCCCATTCGGGATGTATCGCACCAGACATCTGCAGCAATTGGAGAGACCCCAAAAGTTCCTCACCAAAAGGATAAAGGGACTCCAAAATCTGTCATATGCTGCCAGATTGAAGAAACTCCAGCTCTATTCAGTTGCATACCGTCTGATCAGAGGTGACATGTGCCTGACATACAAGGCCATGTCCAACCCGGAATTAATGGACATGCTCCACCTCAAAAAATCCAAATCCACCAAAACCACTAGAGCAAGCGACTTAAACCTTAGCACGGATATAAATAGGACGTGCTGGAGGGATAGATTTATCACTCAGACACCCTATGCTGTGGAATAAAATCCCGGTCCATGTGAGGCAGAGCACCTCGCTGACTCTGTTCAAGAGAAATCTTGACCTGTGGATGCGAGATCGTAGGTTTATCCCAGGAATCATCTCTGTGTCACTGCTGGACAGAGGCACAACAAACTAATGGGCACAGTATTTTTTCATATAAGGGGTGGCGTAAGCCACAAAAATTTGGGCTAGGCTTATAAATGCCTTAGGGCAGATAGCCTAGTATAAACCTATGAACCTATATATATATATATATATATATATATATATATATATATATATATATATACACATACAAACATTGATATATATACATACATATATATATATATATTTTTTTATTTATTTGCCGTTGGTTTACCAGGATGTGCTTTCTGGTCTGGATCACAAACAGTATAGGGCCATAATGTACACAATAATGGGATAAATTGCAAGTGCTCAAGGTCTCTACTTCACTTTGCTGAAAAAAACGTATTAGAAACTCTCTAATCATATATATATATATATAAAAATCTTCATCTGACCAGCAGTTTAATTTTATTTTATGTTACTATATGTCTCCATTAGAAGCAGATTTCGACTACGTACAACTCAACAGAACCAAAGCAGTATGCAAAGTACCACTGTTCAGTCTGATACCAACTGAGGTGTCAAAATCAGCACTTCTGAAAAGCGATTAAATAAGGTAAAAGAATAATAAATCAGCGAATATTACATATCTTTATTACTAGTACACAGCACTGATGTAAAAACTACTTACCTTTTTGGAGAAAATATTCTGCAGGGAAAAGCAGAGTGTGGCAGCAAGGGCACTAATGAGCCCCGACAGGTCGAACGACAACTCCGTTACTGTCGCTAGCAGCACTCCGGAGATAATGGGGATTAGGGATAAATACACCTGTGGAGATAATCATTGACATGTGTTAGGAGCTGTAAACATGAGCTAAAAGACAGTTTACAAACAAACATGCAAATGTAACCAAAACAAATATACCACAAAAACTTTGCAAGTTTCCATTACATTGCTAAAGTAATTAATGGAAAATCATAGTGTTTAAAATAGGTGTGAGCAACAGTTCTGAAGTTAGAATATTACTTTGTCCCCAGCAATCCAATCTGGAAATGATCACGGAAAGGTAGTGTGATCAACAGGGGCAGAAGTAAAATAGCCAGAGGCCAGCTTTGTTTTCTCGTTTATTCAGGGTAAGGATGGGGTCTGCTTCTTCAGTAACCCCCAACTGAGGGAAGTCTGGTTGGTTTGCCAATGCATTAAGGCAAGTGCATTAGGATCCTGCTTGGGTGAGAATGTGCATGTGTTGCCACCAAGTATAACCCTTCAGGAACATTTTTATACTCATTCTGAGTTGAATGAATGTTATTTTTGTAGATACACCCACAGCCCAGTCTGCTTTCAGGTATAAACTGTGGTCCTATGCCTGTTGGGATGGATACAGTTAATGTCAGCCTTTGACCCTGCTTCAACTTTGGTGCCATGGTCAGAAGCAGAACTCTTTTTAGGCCATCCTCTCCATGCCACAGTTGGCAAAGTATGTGGCACCGGTACACTTATAGGGTCTGACCTCAGCTCCTCTTACTGAATGTCTCCTGGACTTCAAATTCAGTGCCAAGACTGCTGAACCCTATAGTCTGTGCCATTTCAATGCTGAGTACCTTGGCAACGAAGATGTATGTTGCTCTAGGAGGCACTGTGGAATCAGGTTGTCGGTTCAGAGCTCACACAGTCAGATTCACAGTTATCGGAATCCTTCCAGCATAGTGCTGGCTGGTATCAGATGCCCTTTGGTGCAGAGGTTTTTCAGTGGTTATCTGGCTTTCATGTGGAGTGTACATTCTTAAACCCAAATCTCAAACTTGTTTCTGTCGCACGGTCAGTCATACTCTTTTTTTTCTTCATCTCTGACAGTGTTATAACAATGCTGTTGGAGGGGTGGCTCATTATAACCTTTGGTCATTTCCCTATGAGCTTGCTAGAGTCTTCCATCATAGAGCTATTCTGTTGCTGGTCTTGCACCTTGCTTCACACTAGGAGACATTTCCCTAGAACCTGACAGCATGCTGCTTTTACGCTCTTCATCACTCTCACATCTACGACCAGAACGCCAAGTTTAACTGTTTCCATTCTTCATCCAGAGATAATGTACATCCCCCTGACTGCCCCGTTACTGCTACTTCAAGGTCCAGTTCACATTATCCTGACAGCTGATCTTTGGGAATCTGGTCTACTACTCGCTTCCCTATTAAATAAGCGAACATTCAATGTTTCGAACAGTGTTTATTGACAGCTAAATGTTGAATAGATTAGGAAAACACCAATGCTCAAATAAACCAACCAGTTCAAAGTAGCAAGGAAGATGAAATGGATGGACGCCAAAATAGTTCCACAAGAAGATTTAATCCACAGACAAAATGACAACTCCACATTAACGCTTTAAAACACAACGCGTTTTCGTCCACTAGCAGTGTAGGACTTCATCAGATAAATTCATTTCAAAAACACATTTCTTAAATACATTTTTAAAAATAAATCCTCCTATGTGAATAAAGTGCATCTTTAAGTATCAAATCAGACTGGCTCAGCTCATTAATATTAATTCCTCTATTAAATTCATTAAAAGATCTCAAAAATAAATATTTACCAACATTTGAAATATGAAACATCACTATACTTATTATATGTCAGTCTATCTTATCTTTATTACATAAATAAATAAATAATAAAATATTTGAATAAAAATATTGAATATTGAAAATGATTATTTACGTGAATGCATAAAAAGGAAAATAGTCCCTAAGGGACTAAGGGTATGGAAATACCCGAACAATGTACAGGCAGGCTCAGATTTTCACAAGGAATTGCTAGAAATTTTCAATAACTGTGGTTTGGATATTTTAAAGTTAGTCATTAAAGAAAATATTAGGTTGCAAGCAATTTTGAAAGAGGAGATAGACATATTAGATGCATGCATCAAAAATGACTTAATACATGGGATTAGAGGAGAGAGGGATAAGTATTACAAAGTGAGGGATGATATTGATTTCAAATGTAATGAACTTGTACAATGAAAGATAAATAAACTAAAAAGGGATATAGAGGAGTATCAGAACGAACATAGCTACCCCAAGCCCCCGTATACCAAATTGGATTATCAGGATGATAGAACCTTAAGGAAAAATAAAAATCAATACCAGACCACCACTTATAGGAATAAAGAGGTGGATGGAAGAGAATGGAATGGTTTGGATTATAATACCGAATTTCCACCTCTAGATAGAAGGGAAAGAAATAGTTACTATTTAGAAAATCAGGATTTTCAGGGGAGGGGGAGAGAGAGGTATTAGAACATGTACACCTGCCCCCCACTAGTGACAAAGGAGAGATCCTAAGAACTGGTCCTAAATACACACTTAATGAGTTTTCTATATATAATTATAGTGATATTCCCATTCTTAATGAACATTTTGAATTATTGAGTAAGGGGCTAAAATTCATTCCTTATAAAAAAGGAGATGTGGTTAAAACCATAATTGATATGAAAATATGTATGAGAAAAATTAATTTAAAAACTATAATGAATGATAATTCGGCTCCTCAGGACTCAGTGTTGGTCCGTCCTTCTATTTACAACCCCCCCCTACATCCACAAATTAAAAATTTAGAGATGGTTTTAGAAAATGAAATAAGGAAAGTTCAGAGTCAAAATTTTCATAAAACTAATCTTACTAAGGAAGAATATGAGATTTTGAATATGTTAAAGAACAATTCTGAAATTAGAATTATGAAACCGGATAAGGGAGGGGGAATAGTTATTATGGACAACATTATATATGAGGGCAAGATGAACTGCATTTTGAGAGATGAAACAAAATATACATGTGTATCAAAAAATGAGGTGAATATGGCATATCATAAAATAGATGTAAACCTTAAGGACATGCTATCTGAAGGAATGATTGACAACAAAATATGAGTATTTACAAACAGGGAAAAAACAAATCTTTCTTGCCCGCAGATGTCGAAGACCCTAAAGCCAGAGGCCCAAAATACCTGCACCCAAAAAGTCCACAATATATGTGCCATATGAAGGGATCTGACATGACATGCAAGTGCCCTAAACACCTAAAGCCAGGGAGGGTAGGTACAATATAGGCAATGGAATACAGCTTATCTAAAGTTATGCCCCGTACTCCAAGTAGACAGTTCCCAAAATTCATTGCTGCAGTCCTTTAAAATGCCCACAAAGCTGCAGAGGCCCTCCTCTGGCAACCCATAAAAAGAAGCTTGGAGCTGATGACATAGATGGGGAAAAAACAGCAATGGAAAACAGCCCTAGACACAGAGTAGATAAGAAGAAAAAATGCTTAAGTTGCCATGCTCCATCTTCAGCTGCCAAAATACAAACAACCGCTGGAGATAGAAATAAATCCCAAAGATGCTTCTCAAATGCTGCGAATGCCTAATCAGCTATCTAGCCCTTGAAATGCATTCCCTAACTTTTTGTCTGACAAAAGCCAATGGCAATAGAAATGTTTTGTTTAAACCTTGGCTTAGAAGCCCAAAAATAAAGGTAGAAGGATTAACACGTGCTGATACCCCCTAAAATCCTAAATCAAAAAAAAGCTCAACCAATGTACCCTGTGTACACCTAAAAGAAAAATAAATGAAGTCGGCAGTATTTTAAGGGTCTGCAAAAAAAGTAGGCAAATAATTCATTTGGTTTATCAAGGAAAAAGAAAACAATGGCATAAAGGAAGGATTTCTGCAGTAATGATACCTGCAAGCAGCTTGCCCAAGGCTCGACTAGTCGGCAATTCCTCCGCAGCACTGCATGTGATGGGGATTAAAAGCAAGATTCGGGAGCCACAATCCGTTTGCCGCCATGATGTCAAAGAATATGAAATGGTTCTCCATATTAATTTGAGATTCCCAAGGGCTTAAGTAAAATGAAGGACAGAAGGTCCAGAATGGCAGGAAGAGATAGAAACTGCTTTTGTTTTACTCCTAAATAAACAAAATGCCTCTTTTCCATGAAATAAAAAATCTCTTTGTAGCACCCATCTTAATGGAAGAGGTAGACAGACCAAATTCCCGGTAACTCAGTAAGAAAGAAAGTTGTTGTTTTACTACAAGATGCCTCAAAAACAGCTTAAGAGAAACAAAAAACTGCTTGAGCAGAGGAGACCGTCCACTTGGTGCTGGTAGGTAGGAATCTTCCATAAAGGCCATGGCATCTGCCTTATTTTGGAGACCTGCACAACCACCAACCAAATGAATAGTCTGGTTCAATCTGGAGCTAGCTCCAATTGCTTGAGCAGGAAACTGTCCTTCTCTTCCCTTGGATGTCCCCGCAAAAAGGCATGTATGGGCGTCTTTGCAGACTCGTGTAAGTACACACCAGTGTGCAGACAGCCAATCTGGCCTGATCAAAAAATCCTTTCCTGTGGCTGTTGTCAGTTTAAGCTGGTGTTTTAAAGAAGAGGTAGGTTTGGAAAGAGCATGAACATGAGTTTCAGGAACTGAAAGACATGACATC
This sequence comes from Protopterus annectens, assembly GCF_019279795.1. NCBI lineage: Eukaryota > Metazoa > Chordata > Ceratodontiformes > Protopteridae > Protopterus > Protopterus annectens. Next base: position 137,617,379 of record NC_056747.1, read on the forward strand.
AAGTTCAACACTGTATGCGTGGATTTCAGAGTTTTTGCAAGTGAAGCTCGAGTTCTGGGTTCCTGGCAGAAACCTTGCCTGGATCTGGAGTTCCCCCATGACACTAATCCCCATATAACCATTGGAAGATGTAGCCTGCATAGCATAGGCTGATGTGTTGTCTGCTGTTCCTGATGTACCACCTGTTCGCTGTTGTGCTGACCTAAAGCAAGTTGGGGTAACCTAAGCTGTGTGAAGCATAAAATCATTAACTGCCATCTCAACTCCATGTATATGTGTTCCTTCTGTAGTCTGGCAGGCCACATGTCTCTGTTGTGTTGTCTGTTAGATATGCCACCTGCCAATATCTCATGCTCCTGTTCTCTGTTAAAACAGTTGATGGACTGGGCATGGCTCCTTCATGAGAGTATGTCTTGCACATAGAGTCCTTTTTTACATGGAAATTATCCAACAAGGCAGCAAGATAAGCTCCCCAAAGCCCGCCAATGTAAGTCTCATGTTAAGTGTGTTAAAGATATGATTGTAACTTCCCATGACAGAGTTTTGCACCAGAAAAGGTGGAATACAACATGTTTGGCCTAACATCGTACAGTTGACTGTATGACAGTTCAGCAATCCTTGATGTGCTGTGTCCATGCATTTTGAGATACTCTTGTTTTAGTTGTCAAGTGCAGTTTGGCATTGTCTGCGCTTGGCCTGCCACTGTCTGAACCCCTAATGCATGAAGGACTGAGTTGGAGAAGGACGGTCTCTTAAGGATAGCTGATGGAAGTAAAGGTGCAGACTCTTCTGCTGTCTAGGTTAAAACTCCAAGCAAGCACATGTATTCAGATTTGTGAAGGTCCAATCATGTCTTGAGATCATAGATTTGAGATTGGCAGTGTTGACAGAATACTAAGCATCTTAACTGCTAAAACATATTCAGATGCAGCAGGGGGTAGTCTGCAACTTGAATGGCAATCAGAGAGTCTGATAAGAAAGGATGTCTTTGAATTCCTTGACTGATGAGATAGCTATCAATACTCTAAAGGATGAAGTGAATCTATGTAAGAGGGATAAACCAACCAGTGAATGCCCCCAATCAATATCCAGTGCATCGGGCCAACATGCCCTGAGAGGCTTCTATCAACTACTGGTCTTGAGATGAGCCTCCAGCATCCAGAGATCGTGTCTCCTACCAGGTACGATCCTTGTTAAGTTGGTAAAAGTTGTTGTAAGAATAACATCAGGAACTTGGGAATGATAGATAATTGTGAGGAGAGAAGCCTCCACTATGTGAAGACGTGTTCCCCCTTCTGGAATACTAGGGCCTGTCAAGCCTTTAAAAGTTTGCATTGGGCTGAAATTGGAGGACTAATCTGTAATAGAATCCATTGAGAAGTAATTAAACTTGTCCTTGCCTCTTTATTTTAAACTTCCTTTCAATCTGGCAAGCCGCCAGAAGGTCATCCCAGCTCAGCTAAAATCTGTAACGTGGAAAATGATGTCCAACATGGGTCTGTCTTGATAAACTGAATCCCAAAGCAGAAAGAAAGAGGAGCAGGTGAACTCCTTCTAGTGGCCTAAGAGATTCTGACTGCAAAACTTGTACAGATCATTGGGTCCCCCTATAGAGGAGGACCGCCTGGCAGATAGAAACACCCTTAGCAGGCCAATTTCTACTAAACTAGGTGGTGGTAAATTACTCAAACGTCTAGACAGTTCTGTAGTAATTAGCCTGTCCTTCTCTTATGTCAGAAACACTTTCCCAATTTACAGGTGCTGCAAAATCAGAATGCAAATTCTTTAGAAAAATATCTCAAAATCTTTGTCTTCCATTTCTTCATGAGATCCTGGCCCCCACAAACAACACATCAATTTGTAAAGGAGCATCCAGTGGCCTTGTCCCCTGAGAGGCCTCACATTGCGATCCCAAAACCAGGCATGCCTGCGAAGAACAGTACACATGAGAGCCACCAAACCAAATCCAGCAATCATTAAAACCTCTAAACAAAAGTATGCTTGCCCCACTAAAATTTCCACAGCGAAATATTTTACAATTCTATACAATCATGTTGTGAAATAATGCTCAACAAATTGTTCAATGAGGAAAGAATAATTCCTTTTTACCCAACTGGTCCAACGCAATCATTAATACTCTTGGGAAAGGAAAGGATTTTCAAAAAAAGAGGCCTTAACAACCCCCTTAGCCTGGGCACTCTTTCCTCTCTTAGGGAGCCTTTTAAAAACCTGAGAGCAATTAATGACTTTAGGCAGCCCCTAACAGTTCTAGGAGTCTTTAACAGGAGCAGGAGGCAAAGAATCAGTAATCAGGGAACCCTATCCAGCACATCATCTTCAACAGGTCATACAGCAAGGGAAGGCATTGGGGGACCACATTTAACACAAAACAAGAATTCATTGGCCCTCTTCCCCTGGAATAAGGGCATTCCTTCCCCATTTAAAGTGCTCCCTCATGGAATGTAGAGTCTCTGAAATGAAAAAATGGCCAGGAGGAGAAGTCAAGCCTCATCAAATATATCATCAGAATCAGACAAGGAGACTCACATGGAGATCTCTCCCAGAAGACTCAGAAGCCCCTGAACCCTGTTCAAAACTCATACTCCTGAGTTCCACCCCAGGCCTTCTTATCAGGAGAGGAACCCTACCCAAAACTGTCTAACTTAAAAAAATCTTTCTGCCTTTTATCAGGAGGGCCCCTAGAACCTCCGACCCCGAAAATGAAAGAGAAGCCTGACTGAAGCTATGCCCCCCAAGTACAGAACCAAAGTAAGAATAAACCTCAGAGAGCTGAACGGAAACTTTGAAGAGAGAGGAGCATTGGAAAGAGAGAGCCTGGCCTCAGCCAGAAGCCCCCCCGCCAAGGGTACCCTCCTGAGACTGCCTCCTGAGAGGTACAGAAACCCGCCAGAGACCCAAAGAAACTCCTGGCAAAACCTCTCCTGTAACCCGACCAACCCTGAGGGAGCTAACCGGACCGCCCCGGGATCAGGCTCCGCTCCTTTGCGCTCTTTTTGACGAAGTTTGGACGCAGGGGCCGGAGCATCCGAACGCATTTTATAATTGCAACGCTCCCAAACACTAATCTGGCTCAGTCTAAGTTCTCCTCCTCTCCTCTTAATAGTCAAGAAGTGGCCTAGCACAAGAGCGTGAACTGCTCAGCATTAAGTGCAGGTACCCTGAACAAGGTATACAATCGTGTATTTGTTTCTAAAAAAAGGTACTTCCCAACTTTTTTCTGACATCGTTAAACCCTGGAGGTTAAAAACTAAAATCAAAAAACCACGGGTTTCTAGCAGAGTCTGATTCGGGTCTGATGGAAATAAAAAATTGAGAACGCCAATAACAAAAACCAAACCACTCGCATAAACTGACTGCTGCGCCGGACGACGCATCAAGGCAAAGATATGGCGCATATGCATCAGTGATACCGACGCGTGCACTGCCAGGCTATGCGCCCTGACCGACGATCGCCAGCCTTCCTGGGTATTCGGGCCGACTGGATGCGGACTATACCCAATAGTAAGGACTGCAGCAATGGAAGACGAAGAACATCCAAGGATACCAATTATCTTTGGTATACCCAAAGTTCATAAAAGCATAGAAGACCCCCCTTTAAGACCAACTGTTTCCTCTGAAGGTTCGAAAACACTTCCTTTAGCAAAATATGTAAATTATAAGGTTAAACATATATGTGCAGATAACAAATCTATATTAAAGGATTCATGGGATTTTTTAAAAAATATTACCCCTGAATTATATAGTGAAGAGTTAATATTTGTAACTATAGATATTATAGACCTTTTTTCTTGTATACCGTATGAAGAAGGTTTATTAATGTTTGAGGAAGCAGTATATGAGGACAATAATTTAACTCAAACAGAAAAAATAATAGTTACGAGTTTAGTGGATATGGTGTTGAAATATAACTTTTTGATGTTCAATGAAGAATATTATCAACAGATACAAGGGGTTGCTATGGGTGCAGCGTGTGCACCCATATATGCAAACCTTGTATTGGCACAATGGGAAGCAAAATTTGTGTTATATTCTGAATATAGCAAATACTGGACCTTATATCGTAGTTTTTTAGATGATATAGTCATTTTCTGGACTGGAGGTATGGAGAAATTCAAAGAGTTTTTTGAATATATAAATAATAATACTCTATTTTTGAAATTCACATATACCACCTCTTCAAATTCTTTAAAATATTTGGATGTTGAGGTGTATAAAAATAAAAATAAGAATAACTTTGAATCTAAAATATATAGGAAAAATACCTTTTGTCACTCTTTCTTACATTTTTCTAGTGCGCACCCCTCACATTGCAAAAGGAACATAGTAAAAGGGCAATTTGTGAGGGGTAGCCGCATGACAAGCGCAAATGAAGATTTTTATGTTGAGTGCAACATTTTGGATAAATTGTTTCAAGAAAGGGGGTATCCGAGAGAATTTATAGAGAATATTAGAAAAGAGGTGGAAAATAATAGAGCTTCAAAATTTAAACCCATAAAAGGAAGTGCAATAGATGGTCAGGAGATGACGCTAATCAGTTATAATAGGAAAAAGGACAATATTTTTGAACAGGCTATGATTTTGGAATATAACACTTCAAATTCCAAAATTAGGGAAATAGTTATGAAGGAATGGAACAATTTTTCTTTATATTCAGATATAAATAATATTAAAAAGATATTTCCAAAGATAGTATATAGAAATTCACTAAACATGAAACAGTTATTAGAGTCCAATAATAAAGGGGGTAATAATAGTGGTTATGGCACAGTAAATGGGATGAGGAAAGTACAGTTTTGTACCTACCATAAATGTAGATGTCCGAGAGGTATGCATCTGCAGTCCTAACAAATGGGTTGTCCTGGCCTCAGGCAGCCCTTCGGTTGGCCAGATTCCAAAGTCTGGGTCTGGCCTCGGCTGATGTCGCACTTAACCCGACGTCATAGCTGCAGTTCAGCGGGTATAAAGGCATCAGCCGACGCCATTTTCCTCAGTGTTTCTTGCCCCAGATGCCAGGTGCCCTCTAGGAAGGCTAAATTTGGATAAATGCAAATGTTTCCAAACAACAGAGAGCAAATAGAAATAACATGTATATACATATATACAAACAAATACACCATAATAGATTCCCCCAGCTAGCTACAAGATGGGCAAAATACCCTAGGAGTACCACAGAGGGGAAGGAGGGTGGGTAATCCTGACTGCAGATGCATACCTCTCGGACATCTACATTTATGGTAGGTACAAAAAAACTGTACTATGTCCTTCAAGGATGCATCTGCAGTCCTAACAAATGGGTAGAATACCATAGCCAAACTGGGGGAGGAGGTACTAATAAGATTATGGTGTAGTTAAGATCCCTTGCAAAACAGCAGTGGCAAAACCTGCTTGGGATCTGGAGTATAAGGGTAGATTATAATGCTTGGCAAATGTATGCACGGAGCTCCAAGTAGCAGCCTCTAAAATGTCTTTGGTAGCCACTCCTCGTAAAAAAGCTGTAGTAGTGGCTGTAGCCCTTGTGGAGTGAGGTCTGATGTTTTCTGGAGTTGCCTTTCCATGATAAGAGTAACAAAATCTAATGCAATTTCCTATCCATTTTGAGATTGTCTGTTTTGAAATTGCTATTCCTTCCATTCCTGTGGCATATGCTACCAGAAGCTGGTCAGTCTTTCTATTGTTCTTGGTTCTGTCCAGGTAGTAGCGCAATTGCCTATGCACATCCAAGGTATGTAGTAGTCTTTCTCCCCTGTTCTGTGGGTTGGGGAAGAATGTAGGTAGGTGGATTGCTTGGTTTAAAGATACCCTGGAGACCACCTTTGGCATAAAAGTAGGATTAGTTCTCATGGACACTCTATCCTGATGGAAGATAAGCAAGGGTTGTATTGCCATTAATGCCTGTAATTCAGAAACCCTTCTTGCTGAAGTGACTGCAAGCAGGAAAGCAGTTTTCTATGATAAGTACTGTAATTCTGCTGTTGCTGCTGGTTCAAAAGGGGGGAGTGTCAACTTTTCTAGCACAAAGTTCAAGTCCCATGTAGGCAATGGTGGCTTTCTTGGTGGCTTTACATTTTTAATTCCTCTCAGAAACTGCCTGAGTAGAGGATGAGAGAAGACTGGAGGATCCATGCTGTATTCTGCTGAAATAGCTGACGCATGAATCTTAATGGAAGAGTAGGACAGGCCATTGTGGAAAAGCTCTGCTAAGTATTCCAGGATGTTAGCTATGTTTACCAGTGATACATTTTCTCCTTTTGCTGCACTCCAAATGAGATATCTTTTCCATTTTGCTGAATAAGTTTTCCTTGTTGAGGGTCTGCGAGCCTCCAAGATAATGTCTTTAACCCTTTGAGATAAATCTGGGTTATTTTGTCTAATGCAATGTTCCAAGCAGCTAGCTGCAGTGTTTTCAAGTTTGGATGCAGGGTTTTGAAGTTGTTCTGTGTCAGCAGTAAAGGAACTAGGGGTAGAGGCCATGCGTGTTCCCGAGACATACTCCTCAGTAATGGGTACCAATGCTGCCTCGGCCAGTCTGGAGCTATCAGGATGATCCTTGGGTGGTCTTCTTTGATCTTCAATAGCACCTTGTGCATCAAAGGAAGAGGTGGGAATGCATATGCTGTCAGGTTTTCCCAACTGAACGATAGGGAGTCCACCTTCCAAGCAAGTGGGTGGTATGTCCTTGTGCAGAATTTTTTCAATTGGTGGTTGTGTGGGGATGCGAATAAGTCTATTTCTGGTAGTCCCCATTTCCTTGTAATGGATTTGAAAATGTCTGGATGCAGCATCCATTCGTGGGCATCCGTGGTAGTTCTGCTTAAGATGTCTGCTAGTATATTTTCTTTTCCTGGCACAAATATTGCCTGGAGCTGAATGTTGAGGCTTAGGGCCACATTCCAGAGGTCCATTGCCATCCAGCATAGAGGATATGAATGTGTGCCTCCCTGTTTGTTGATATACCACATAACTGTGGTGTTGTCCGTCCTTATCAGCAATTGACCCTGTTGAAGAAATGGTCTGAATGCCTGAATTGCCAGTTTTACTGCCAGCATCTCTTTTTGATTTATGTGTAGGTTCAGCTGGTCTTGAGTCCATAAGCCTTGTATGCACCTGTCCAGCATGTGTGCCTCCCAACCGAGGTCTGAGGCGTCCGTGGTGATAGTCTGGCTTGGTTGAGGGCTGTGGAAGGGCAGTCCTTTGTTCAAATGACAGGCCTGAGCCCACCATCGGAATTCTTGCTTTAGGCATGGAATTATTGGAATTTGGGTTTCTAGGCTGTGCTTGTGCTGAGACCATAAATTCCTTAGGTACCATTGCAACTTCCTCATATGTAGTCTGGCATGTGGGATCAATATTATGCAGGATGCCATGTAACCCAGGGCTTGCAGGACTTTCCTTGCTGTAAGCTGGTTCTGCGTTGTTAATGCCATGAAATAGAGTGGAAGGTGTTTCTGCTTTTCTGCTGTGAGGGATGCCATTTGATTTGATGTGTCCAGTTCTGCACCCAAGAAAGTTATCCTTTGGGATGGTATCAGCCTTGACTTTTTTATATTGACTGTGTATCCCAGGGCTTGCAGTAGATGAATGACCTTTTTCAAATCTTTTGCTAATTTGTTTTTGTTGTCCGCTTGTAACAGGCAGTCGTCCAGTTAAGGGTAAATTTGAATTCCCTGAAGCCTGCAATGAGCAATTACTGATGCCAGGCATTTTGTGAATACTCTGGGCGCAGTAGATAAGCCAAAAGGCAATGCTGAGAATAGATAATGCTCTGATCCTGCAAGAAATCTGAGGTATCTTCTGCAATTTGGTCGTATGGGGATGTGCAGGTATGCCTCCTTGAGATCTAGAGTTACCAGCCAAGACTCCTTGCCCAGCATGGGAAGAAGCTGCTGTAGGGTCAGCATCTTGAATTTTGGAACAATGAGATATGTGTTCAGAGCGGACAGGTCGAGAATAAGTCTCCATTGGTTTTCCTTTCTTGGCACCAGGAAAAGTCTGGAGTAAAATCCTTGCCCTTGTTCCATAGACGGTACCTTTTCTATAGCTCTCATCCTTATTAAGTGGTCTATTTGTTCTAGAGAGTTTGTCTTTTGATTTGGAGGTAGGTTTGGCATTCCTCTCTTCCTTGGTAGAGTATGGAAGTGAAACCTGTAACCTTTGTCTATTGTCTGTAAAATCCATTTGTCTCCTGTAATGTAATGCCAGTTTACTGAAAATAAGGCTAGCTTTCCGCCTAAGGGTGCTTCTAGTTGTTCCCTGGTAGGCGGTTTCAGAGCCAAGTCACTGTGATTGTCCTGTGGAAGTGGTAGTGGCTGGATCTGTGGCAGTACTTCGCTGGTTGTTAGGCTGCCACTGACGTCCCCTGTAGGCACCTCTGGATTGACCTCTGCCTCTTGGGCGCCTATTCCTGCCTCTCTGTGCTCTGTTGGTGTCTGGAAAGGACCAATTCTTGGAAGGCCAGTTCCTACTAAATCTTGGAGGCTGGACCTGTAAGAAATCCTTGACTGTCTGGACAGATTTTGCTTTCTCTTCCACCTTCTTCAGCACTTGCTGTGCAGGGGAGCCAAACAAATTGTGTTTATCCATGAGAGCATCTAGGAGCTTTGATTTTACATGGTCTGGTAAGAACTGCTCTTTTAACCATGCATGCCTTCTGATCACTGTACCAGTCATAGCTGATCTAAAGGAAGCCTCCAGTGCATCATAGCCGCATTTTAAGGAATGGTTACTGACCTGCTGAATGTTATGTACCATTTCCTGGAGAGACTTTCGGTCTAAATGTTCAGGCGAGGACAGATTCTTAGTTAACTGTTCTAACATAAATTCCTGATACTGAATCATGTGGAATTGACAGTTTAAGGCCCTAGCTGAAAGAGTAGCAGAAGTATAAACTTTTTTACCCCATCTCTCTAAGGCCCTAGATTCCCTTTCAGAGGGGAGTGGGTTTTTGGCAGAGGTAGCTGCTACAGCCTTGGGGCCCTGTGAAATAGTTTCAGGATCTGCAAAAGGAGCCTTATACAAGTGATAATGCGTGTCCGGAACCCTGTAGTATCTGTCGGGCTTAGCAGGGGCCGGAGGAAGTGAATCAGGAGCAGTACAAGCATCATTAAATGCATCATCCACAACTGTGAGTACTGGAGGAATGGCTAAAGGCCTATGCTGTGGCAAATGCAAAAAAGTCCTAAGCCTTTTCCTAGAGTCTGAGAAATCCTGGCCCTGCCATTGAAATTGTTCCCTCATAGCATGCAAGGTTTCCCCAAAAGAAAATTCCTCAGGAGGAGAGGCAGAAGGAATGGAGTCTTCTGCATCAGAGTCCTCATATGGAGAATAAGAGCCTTCTGGAGGGTTTGTATTTTCTGAATCATCAGAGGAGTAATCTGTAGAAACTGGCTCAGGGGGCTCTGCTCTAGGCCTCTTCTCTGGAGGGGGTGAGAGGCCCTGTCAGGGTGAGGCTGGGATCCCCTGATCAAAGAAATGAGATCCTCTGCTAGACTAAGCATTTGAGTACTAGAGCTAGGCCTGTGAGAGGGGGTTTTAGCAGGCACGCTCTTGGTTGATTTTGCTGCTTTAGCCCTGGCAAAAGCCTTAATTGACATGGATGCAGGGGGCCTAGCAGCTCCACGTGCAGGAGAAGATATATCTAAAGGGATAGTATCTGATAAATCCTGTGAACCTGTAAGAGCAGGTGGAATTTCAGTAGCAGATTCAGCCATGCTGCATGAGGCCTCGGTAGGAGGCAAGCTTTCGGCCGAAGGAAGAACCGTGGACTCTGTTTCAGCCGAAACCGAGACACTCGCGGTTGACTTAACCGCAGTTTCGGCCAAAACCGCGGACCGCGAGTGTCAGTCCTTTTCCTTGCGCTTTTTAGCTAAATGTGAAGTCGGAGTCTCCGACGGCATGTTGTAAGCAAAAGCAGAGCCGAAAAACTCCTCTGCAAATTCCGACCGACGTCTAAGTGTCCGTCGGTTGAAAGAAGCACAGGCTAGACAAGCTGATACGTCATGGTCTGGGCCTAAACAACATAGGCAGTAAGAGTGGAAATCTTTATGAGGTATTTGTTTCCCACAAGTTAAACAGTTATTCACTTTTTCTGACATCGGCTGAGGCAAGAAAGAGTCCCCAACGGGGTACTTAGCTTTTTAGAAGTCTTCGGTAGTAGCAATCTCTGGTTCTGACCGACCGGCACTTGCGAACAGCTTCTGCTTGGCCAGCGGCAAGAAAGACCGAGGAAAATGGCGTCGGCTGATGCCTTTATACCCGCTGAACTGCAGCTATGACGTCGGGTGAAGTGCGACATCAGCCGAGGCCAGACCCAGACTTTGGAATCCGGCCGACCGAAGGGCTGCCTGAGGCCAGGACAACCCATTCATTAGGACTGCAGATGCATCCTTGAAGGACATCAATGGGACATACAAATGTGGCCATTGTAAACAATGTGAATTTATAATAAACAGGAGTGAGGTATATTTGAGTAGTAGGGGGATAAACATTAAAAACAAAGGGCACTATAATTGTGGTACACAGGGCTTGGTATATTTAGCCATATGTGGAAAATGCAGCTCTTTCTACATAGGGAAAACAGAGAGAGTCCTGAGGAGAAGAATTTACGAACATACATATGATATCCAGAGGCAAAAAGAAACAAATGCTCTGTATAAGCATATTAGGGAATGTAGTGGTTCAAAATTTTCCTTTTTTATAATAGAAGTAAAAAGAGATATAAGGGGTGGTTTATGGGAGGAATGGCTTGAATACAGGGAATTATGGTGGCAAATTAAGTTGGAAGCCACAAAAAAACCTGGCTTAAATGAATATATTTCATTAACTCCTGTATTAAAATTAAAAGCTGGGAAAGTGTAATATCCCAAATGAACAGTAGATGGAGATATTGTACATATATCCCTAATGCCCATTTAAAAGTTGCATGCAACATTAACAACAATGTATTTTATTAAATATTTTATTCAAATATTTTATTATTTATTTATGTAATAAAGATAAGATAGACTGACATATAAGTATAGTGATGTTTTATATTTCAAATGTTGGTAAATATTTATTTTTGAGATCTTTTAATGAATTTAATACAGGAATTAATATTAATGAGCTGAGCCAGTCTGATTTGATACTTAAAGATGCACTTTATTCACATAGGAGAATTTATTTTTAAAAATGTATTTAAGAAATGTGTTTTTGAAATGAATTTATCTGATGAAGTCCTACACTGCTAGTGGACGAAAACACGTGTTTTAAAGCGTTAATGTGGAGTTGTCATTTTGTCTGTGGATTAAATCTTCTTTTGGAACTATTTTGGCGTCCATCCATTTCATCTTCCTTGCTACTTTGAACTGGTAAATGTTGAATAGCCCAAATCACAAACAAACAGAACAGCGATTTTTTCCCTAGGGAATTAAAATCTCTGGTCTGCAAAAAAAAAAAAAAGCCCAAATACAAAATAAATTGTGTGTGTGTGTGGGGGTGCCCCCTCCTACAAACTACGAGATCGCACCACAGTGGAGGAAACGGCAAAGTCCTGAAATGGCCCAGTGATTTTTTTTTTTCCTAGTAAAACAAAATCGCTGTTCCATTTGTTCGGATCTGTCCTTTTCGACATTTAGCTGTCGACGTTTGAAACAATGAACGTTCACTTAAATAGGGAACCTACTACTCCTCTCCAATCATATTTTTGAATGATTATTAATATTAGTCTTGAAACCATAACAACAAGCTTTACAATAAAAGGAAGAGAATTTTGACTAAAATTAAGAACAGCAATGTCCAGAAAGATAGAACCCAGTCAATGAAATAAACAACTCTGCTTCTTAATAAAATCCATGAAAAACAAGTTTGAGGCTAAAACAACTACCCAAGCCAAATAAAACAGCAAAGCCTTTTTAGGTATATTTGTAATCTCAAAAGAACAGCACAAGAATATGTTGAGCTGACTGTGAACAATGTTAACCACAATAAAAGTGAAGATATAGTGAAGCTACTGGCCTATAAATTTAGCTCAAACTTTATTCCCCTTCTCTACCCTTCAACTATCTCAACATATACTTGAAACAGAGTCAATTCCAGCTATCAAACAAGACCACATCCTGAAAGAGCTTTCAGAGGATAAAAATACTGCATCGATGGTTTCTGACAATATCCCTGGATGCATCTAAAATAGCATGAAGCACAACTTAGCCATCATCCAACAACACTGTTCAACCTCAGCCTCCATACAGGTTTGGTACCAAGTGAATGGAGAACAACTGCAGTCATTCTCCTGCATAAGGAAGGACCTTTAACAGATCCAGGCAATTAAAAAAGTACAGTTGTGTACACTTACCTTAAATGTAGATGTTCGAGTGTATTCACTGTTGCAGTCATCACATTTGGTTCATCTCTGCCAGGGTAGCCCTCGGATGGCCTGAATACTAGAGACTTAGTATTTCTGCATCAGTTGCCGTCACTTGAGGACTGACATCAGGTCATCAGTGGTATAAAGTAAGGTAGCTGATGCCATTACATCAGTTTTTCTTGCCCTAACCTGTCAGGAGCCCCCAATGTAGGAGACCAGGTTCTGGTGGAAGAACCCCACCAGTGGAGAATAAATACCAATATGTCCCTTGTAAGGAAAGGAGAACAACAAGGAAGAAGGGTAATAAAAGGAGAAAGAGTCAAAGGGGGATGGAGGGAGGGAAACCACGACTGCAACAGTGAATACGCTCAAACATCTACATTTATGGTATGTGTACACAACTGTACTATGTTCTTTGTGTTTCACTGTTGCAGTCATCACATTTGGGTAGATTCCCAAAGCTGAGGAAATGGGTGGAGGCAGTCAAGGAAGCTAGGGGCTTGCTAGGATGCCCTGCAAGACTTCAGCGGCAAACCCTGCCCTGGATTTGGAGAAGAGAGGCAGGTGGTAATGCTTGGTAAAAAGTGTGAACAGATGTCCAGGTGGCAGCCTCCAGGATGTCTCTGGTGCGGACTCCTCTGAGGAAAGCTGCAGAGGTGGAAGCTGCTCTGGTGGAGTGTGTCCGGACCCCCTTGGGGGGAGGCTTACCATGGTGTTTGTAGCAGAAATGGATGCAGTGTGCTATCCATTTGGAAATAGTTTGCTTGGAGGTGGCTTTGCCTTCTGTCCCTGTAACAAAGCTAACCAGCAATTGATCAGACTTTCTGAAGGATTTAGAGAATGAAGAATCCTCTCCCCCTTGTTCTAGGGATTAGGAAAGAAGGTGGGCAAATGAATGGATTTGTTGAGAACATCACTGGACACCACCTTGGGCATAAAGGTTGGGTTAGTTCTGAGGGATACCTGGTCTGCATGGAATATGATGAAAGGTTCCGCAGCCATGAGTGCTTGGCAGCTCAGAGACTGAAGTGATGGCCAGAAGAAGCCGTCTTCCAGGAGAGAAATTTTAGCTCTGCAGAAGAAACTGGTTCAAAAGGAGGCAGGGTGAGCTTTTCCAAGACAAAGTTAAGGTCCCAAGCTGGTGTTGGAGCCCTTCTGGGAGGAGGCCTCAAGTTGCTAGACCCTCTGAGGAACTGTTTGATCAAAGGGTGTGAGAAAAGGGGCTTCTCAGTGGGAAATTGAGCAGAAATAGCAGAGGCATGAATTTTTAGAGAGAGACACCACTGTGTAGTAGGTCAGCTAAATAATCCAAGATGAGATGGATTGAGGGCTGTGCCATATTGGCCCCCTTAGCCTGGATCCAGTTGCAGAATCTTTTCCATTTATCTATACAAGACTTTCTGGTGCTATGGCATCTGGCCTCATGGATAACATCCAGAACCTGTTTACTGAGGATGGTAGATAGGTTTGGGGTTAGGGAATAAGCCAATCTGCCAAAATGAGTGTCTGCAATTGGGTTAGGAGGTTTGGAATCTGAGGAAGATGCCATGGAGGCAGCGGGGACAGGCTGCACAGCAAGGGGCATCAATGCTGTCGGGGACCAGTCTGGAGCTTTAAGAATGGTCCTTGGTTTTTCCTCCCTTATTTTGAGCAGTACCCTGGGGATGAGAGGTAGGGAAGGAAAGGCATAGACCAAGAGGTTGACCCAGGGCATCCACTTTCCAAGCCATGCAGTGATGCTCCCTGATGCAGAATTTACTGAGCTGACAGCTGGTGTGGGAAGCAAAGAGGACGACCTTTGGGGTTCCCCATTTCTGAGTCATTAGGAAGAAGGTACTGCTGTTGAGCTGCCACTTGTGTGGGTCCAAAAGGTTTCTCCTTAATCGGTCTGCCAGGGAGTTGAGAAAGCCCGGTAGGTATTTTGCTAATAGGTGTAGTTGCATGGAAGAGGTTCTGAGCCAAATGGTCATGGCCAGCCTGCATAGAGGGTAGGAGTGAGTCTCTCCCTACTTGCTGATGTACCACATCACAGTGGTGTTGTCTGTTTTGATCAGGAGGACCACTGGAGAGAGAAGGGGTTTGAAAGCTATCAAGGCCCACTGTACAGCCATCATCTCTTTTTGACATGTGCAGGGGGATTTGCTGTGGGCTCCATTGGCCCTGTATGCACCTGATGTCCGGGTGTGCACCCCAAGCATAGTCTGATGCATCTGTGGTGAGGGTCTGGGCGGCAGGGTGTAGGGAGAAGGGCAGTCCCTTGTTGTGGGAGCATGCTGTTGCCCACCAAAGAAATTCCTTTCTGAGGCAAGGAATTATAGGTAGAAAAGTTTTCAGGTTATGAGAGTGTTGACACCAAAGGCTCTTTAGGTACCACTGAAGTTTCCTCATATGCAGTCTGGCATATGGAATGAGGAGCATGCAAGATACTATGAACCCCAGAGCTTGCAGGATTTTCCTTGCAGAAAGCTGGGGCCTGGTGGCCAGTTGAGAGAAGTAGGCTGACAGGAAAATTTGTTTCTCTTGTGTAAGGTATGCTATCTGGGATGCTGTGTCTAGACTTGCTCCCAGGAAGATTATCCTTTGGGTGGGCACCTGTTTTGATTTATTTTCGTTGACTGTGTACCATAGGGAGGTGCAAAAGGAAATGGCTGGAGAAGGGCATTTTTGTGAAAACTCTGGGAGCAGTTGATAAGCCAAAGGGAAGTGCAGAGAACTGAAAGTGGTGAGATCCTGCCCTGAAGCGGAGATATTTTCTGCACGATTCCCTGACAGGAATGTGGAGGTAGACCTCTTTTAGATCCAAGGTGACTAGCCAAGCGTCCTTGGAGAGCATGGGTAGCAGCTGCTGGAGGGTGAGCATTTTGAATTTTGGGATGACCAGGAAGGTGTTTAGATCGAGGATGGGGTGCCAGGTGCCCTCTTTTCTGGGCAACAAAAAAGTCTGGAGTAGAAGCCTTGGTCTATCTGTTCTGCAGGAATGTGTTCTACTGCCCTCAAAGAGAGCAGGGAATGGATTTACTTTTGAGCCTCTGCCCACTGATTTGGTGGTAGATCTGGGAACTCTTTTGGGGTTGGAAGGGTGTGGAAGGAGAATTTGTATCTCTGAAACACAATGTTCACAACCCATTGGTCCTTGGTAATGGTGGCCCAGGTGCTTGAGTGAAAGAAGAGTTTTCCTCCTAGGGGTAAGTGAAGGTGAGCAGAGGGGAGGTCGGGAAGAGGTGAGTCACTGTGAGTTCTTACTATAAGGAGTGGCTTAGAACTCCGTGGTTTTAAAGTGGAGGAATTCCACTGCTTAGATCTCTGCCATTCCCTGGGACTGCTGTTGGGGAGGGGGTCTGTTTCCACGGGGCCTAGGCTGGGCCTGTTTACTCAGAGCAGGAAAGGACCAGTGCTTGGAGGGAAAATGCCTGCTGAACTTAGGGATCTGGACCTGTAAGAAATCTAACTGTTTGCATATATTTTTCTTTTTCTTCCATCTTTTTTAAGACCTCTTCTGTCTTAGTGCTCAATAAGTTATCTATGGGCAGAGGTTGTTCCTTAAGCCATGCATGCCTTCTAATGACAGATCCAGTGACTGCTGCCCTGCAAGAAGCTTCTAGGGGGTCAAAACCACTGTGCAAAGTGTGTTTAGTTACTTGACTTGCAGAATGCATTAATTCTTGTAAATCTTTAGATTCTGTCCAAGCAGGAAAGGAAGACATTTTTTGTTTAAGGAGTTTCAAGGTATGTTGCTGATATTTAAGCATATGGAACTGACAATTTAGTGCCCTGATAGCAAGAGCAGCAGAGGTGTATACTTTTGTACACCATCTGTCCAATGCTCGGGAATCCCTGTCTGAGGGGGTGGGATTCCTAGCAAAGGTTGCTTTAATCCCTTTCGGCCCTTAAGAAATGACATCAGGGTCAGCTGTTGGATTTTTAAAAAGATATTTGTTTTGAGTCAGGGACTCTGCAGTACCCATCTGGTTTTCCCGAGCAGGAGGTAGAGCATCAGGAGTCAAGCTGGATTCAAGGAAAACATTATTCACCACATCCAGGACTGGGGAGATAGCCAAGGGTCTGTGTTGCGAAGATCTAGGAATTCCTTGAGTCTCTCTTTAGACTAAGGGCAGTCCTGACCCTCTCATTGAAAATGCTCCCTTAAAGTATGCAGGGTTTCCCCAAAGGAAACATCCACTGGAGGAGAGGCTGAAGGAATGGATTCCTCTGCATCAGATTCCTCATAAGTGGAGAGGGGTTGCATGTCTTCACAGTCAGATGCATCAGATTCATCTGAATCTTGTTCAGACAAAACTACAGGGGACAGATCTCTTTTGCTTTTTGAGGGGGTAGCTTGACTTCCCCTGATAAGCATGATAAAGTCTTCTGCCATTTTAAGCATTTGAGACTGCGGGGTAAGGTAGCAGGCACCCGAGAGTGGGTAGTCATTTTTTTGGGTGTGGGTTCAAACCCTGGGCCTAAGAACTGCAGTTGTTTACGACAGAACAGTAGTTGAGAAAGAAGTTGGTTTGTGTCGAGATTTGGTGGTGTGAAGGACTTCCTCGGAAGCTGGTGCCGACTCAGTGGCTATGGACCCATCCAAGGTAGAGATGACTGCAGGATCTTTAGACGAGAGAGTTTTGCGGCATACCGGACTCCGAAAGGGTCTTGGTAGTGGCCTGCGAATCAAGTGAGGACTGACGACTAGCTTAACGGAAGCGTCATCGGAAGGTTTGGACCTGTGCAGTCAGTCTCTGTCTTTATCTTTAAGTTTTTTCAGAAGATCTGCTGTCAGATGGCTTACTGAAGCCATATCAGAATTCAAGGACTGTAAACGAAAACATATGGCTACAATAAGGGCTAGACAATGGACAGTTCTGCATTAAAGCACAGAAGCGACAACGAGGGACATCATGGTCTGGGCCTAGACAAGTGACGCAGTAAGAGTGGAAATCTCGGTATGGTATTTGCTTTCCACATGTGAGACAATTATTAACTTTCTGACATCAGTTAGTGCAAAAAAAAAGGATTCCCAACGGGGTGACCGGCACTCATGTGAACTGCTTCAGCTTGGCAAGAAAGAATTATGTAATGGAGTTGGCTGCCTTACTTTATACCACTGACTACCAGACATTAGTCCTCATGCGACAGCAACCAACGCAGAAATACTAAGTCTCTAGTATTCGGGCCGGCCAAGGGCTACCCTGGCAGGGATAACCCAAATGTGATAACTGCAACAGTGAAACACGAATAACATCCATTAATATTCACCAGCCTCATATGCAAAGCCATGTAAAGACTCTTCACAGAACTAATCAATAAGAGCACAGAAAATGTACAGTTGTGTACACTTACCATAAATGTAGATGTTAGAGTGTATTCAGTGTTGCAGTCATTACATTTGGGTAATCTGCTGGCAGGTTGCCCTCAGTCAGCCTGAATAACCAAGTCTTGGGTCCTGCGTCAGTTGCTGTCTCCTCTTCCATGACGTAAGGTCGTCAGGGGTATAAAACATGCAGCCGATGCAATTACCCCAGATGTCAGGTGCCCCTCAAATGGGGAGCAAATATATATATATATATATATATATATATATAGATATATATATATATAGATATATATATATATAAATATATATATAGATATATCTATATATATATATATATATATATATATATATATATATATATATATATATATATAGATATATATATATATAAATATATATATATAGATATATCTATATATAAATATAAACTATAAATATATATAAATGCACTTTAGAACACAAACTTTACCTTCAACTAAAAGCAAATACACCACAAAGGCTTTTGAGTATAGTGAAGGGAAAAAAAAGTTATAGAAAGGGGGTTGGTGGGTGGGTAATCCGGACTGCAACAGTGAATACACTCAGACATCTACATTTATGGTAAGTGTACACAACTGTACTATGTTCTTCATGTTTCACTGCTGCAGTCATTACATTTGGGTAGAATCCCACAGCAATGGATGGGAGGATGGAACTAAACAGCATTAGGAGCAGCTATAAGGCCCTGCAGGACTGCAGTGGCAAAGCCGGCCCTGGATTTAGAAAAAAAGAGGTAAATGGTAATGTTTGGTGAACGTACGAACTGAGCTCCAAGTAGCAGCTTCTAGAATGTCTCTGGTAGGAACCCCTCTGAGAAAAACTGCTGAAGTAGAGGCAGCCTAGGGGAATGGGATCTGATCCCCTTGGGCACAGGTTTACCATGGTGCAAGTAGCAGAAACAAATGCAATGGCTTATCCATTTAGAAATAGTCTGCTTTGATATAGCCTTCCCCTCTGATCCTGCAGCAAATGCCACCAGTAGTTGCTCAGACTTTCTTAGAGATTTTGTCCTGTTTAATAGAATCTTAGTTGTCTGTGTACATCCAATGAATGCAGAATCCGCTCCCCCTTGTTCTGCAGGTTTGGGAAGAAAGTTGGCAGGTGATGGTCTGGTTAAGAGTCACACTGGATACCACCTTAGGCATAAAAGAAGGGTTGGTCCTGAAGGCCACCCTGTCCGGGTACAAAATAATGAAAGGCTCCACTGCCATGAGAGCCTGTAGTTCTGAAACCCTTCTAGCTGAAGTGACTGCCAAAAGAAAGGCCGTCTTCCAAGAAAGGAATTTTATATCTGCAGTAGCTGCTGGTTCAAAAGGTGGTAGGGTGAGTTTTTCCAGCACAAAATTGAGGTCTCATGCAGGAGTTGGCATTCTCCTGGGAGGCCCTAAATTTTTGGCCCCTCTGAGGTACTGTTTTAGCAGGGGATGAGAAAAGAGGGGAGGCTCTGTGTTGTAATGAGCCGAGATGGCAGAGGCATGGATTTTTATTGAAGAAAAAGATAGACCCTTGTGAAGCATCTCAGTTAAGTATTGCAAAATCTGAGGAATATTGGGCTTTGCTGCGTCTATTCCTTGTGCTTAGTTCCAAGCACAGAATCTATTCCATTTATCAGCATAAGATTTTCTAGTGCCAGGCCTTCTGGCCTCCAAAATGACATCCATCACAGGTTTACCGAGAGATGTGGTTGGTGAAATTAGTTGATTAGCCATGCTGCAAGATTCAGAGTTTGGAGCCATGTGCACAGAATTTGATAGTTCTGCTGAGACAATAGGTGAGGTGTTTGAGGCAAGTACCACAGAGGAAGGTGTGACATATTCCTTAGAAGCGGGTACCAGTGTTGGCGAGGTCAGTCCGGAGCAATTAGAATCATTTTTGGTTTTTCCTGTCTGACTTTTAGTAGGACCTTGGAGAGTAGAGGCAGATGGGGAAAGGCATAGACTGATAGGTTTTTCCAGCTGAAGGATAGAGCATCCACTTTTCACTCTCCCCAAAACTATGTCTCGGCTCCCCCATTTTTGTGTTAACATGCTGAAAATTTGTGGATCCAGTTTCCATTCATGCAGGTCCATGAGATTTCTGCTTAGGTCATCTGCCAGAGTATTCTGCTTTCCTGGCAGGAATTGAGCTTGAAGGTGTATTTGGTAAGTCAAGGCTGTGTTCCACAAGGCCATGGCTAGTCTGCAAAGGGGGGTAGAAGTGGGTACCCCCCCTGCTTGTTTATGTACCACATAACTGTGGTGTTGTCCGTCTTTATCAGTAGTTGTCCTGGATGAAGGAAGTCCTTGAAGGCTGTCAGAGCATGCTGAACAGCTAGCATTTCTTTCTGGTTGATATGTAGATACATTTGGTTTGGGCTCCATTTGTCCTGAATACATCTCCCTGCCAGGTTGGCCCCCCAAGTATAGTCTGATGCATCTGTAGTTAGGATTTGGGTGGCAATTGGTAGAATGAATGACAGTCCCTTGTTTTGGTGACATGTCTCTGCCCACCAAAGAAACTCCTGTTTCAGGCAGGGAACGAGAGGAATCATGGTTTCCAAGCTGTGACAATGTTGACTCCATAAGCATTTTAGATACCACTGAAGTTCCCTCATATGCAGTCTCGCATATGGAATTAGCAGAATGCAGGATGTCATGAACCCCAAAGCCTGCAGAATTTGTCTTGCAGATAGCTGGGATTTTGTTGCCACTATTTTAAGTATGTTGTCAATTGAATTTGTTTGTCTGGCGTGAGGTAAGCCATCTGGGCAGTTGTATTCAAGCTTGCACCCAGGAATGTAATTATTTGAGAGGGTACCAGCTGTGATTTCTTTTCGTTTATGGTGTACCCTAGGCATGCTAGAAGCCTTTTTACAAATGCCAGATGACGAAGAAGAGTGTCCTTGTCCTCTGCCTGAATGAGACAATCGTCCAGATAAGGATAAATTTGAATGTTTGTCTGCACAATGCAATTACTGGTGCCAGGCACTTTGCAAAGACCCTGGGCACAGTAGATAAGCCAAAGGGCAGTGCAGAGAATTGGTAATGCAAAAAACCTGCTTTGAAGCACAGGTATCTTCTGCAAGATTCCCTTATTGGGATATGCAGGTATGCCTCAAGTCTAGAGTTACCAACCAGGCATTCTTGCCTAGCATAGGCAGTAGCTGTTGTAAAGTCAGCATTTTGAATTTTGGAATGTCCAGGAATGTGTTTAGAATTGATAAGTCCGGAATTTGACGCTATGATTTGTCTTTTCTGGGTACCAGGAAAAGTCTTGAATAAAATCCTTGTCCTTTTTCCTTTTCTGGTACTGGTTGAATAGCCCCCATATCCATGAGGGACGACTTGTTTCTGGGCCTCTGCCACTGGTTTGGTGGCAGATCTGGCCATCCGTTTTGAAATGGCAACATGTGGAAATGAAATCTGTACCCTGGGATACTGTGTTTAATACCCACTTGTCCTGGGAAATTAAATGCCAATTTTGAGCATGAAGTGCTAGTTTTCCCCCCAAGGGGGCTGCCAAAAGATAAGTGCTTGGAGATGGCAGAGGAAAGTCACTGAGACAGTTTACTGTTGGGTTGTGCTTTGTTACCTCCTGATCTGGAGGTGGAGGCACCCCATTGCTTTGACCTGTAAGAGCCTTGTGATTGATATCTGGAGCCTTTGGAGCACCTGGGTTTGCCCTGAGCTGCTCTGTTGGACACAGGAAAGGACCAGTTCTTAGCAGGCCAGTGCCTACTGAACCTGGGTGGCTGCACTGGCAAGAAAGCTTTTACAGTTTGCATAGATTTAGCATTGTCTTCCATTTTCTTTAAAACCTCTTATGCCTTATTACCAGACTGTCATGCTGTAAAGGGGCAGTCAACAATTTACTTTAACATGATCAGGCAGATTTTGCTCCTTGAGCCAGGCATGCCTTCTTATCACAGATCCAGTTACGGCGGCCCTGCAAGAGGCCCTCCAAGTAATCAAAACCAAATTGCAAAGTATGCTTTCCAACCTGTTCTGCTGAATGCAATAAATCCTGTAACTCTATTTTCCACACAATCAGAAATAAACATAATTTTCTTTTTCAGTAAGCCCATAACATGCTGTTGATATTTAAGCATATGAAACTGGCAGTTTAAAGCCCTGATTGCCAAGGTTGCACTAGTATAAACCTTCCTTCCCCATCTATCCAGAGCCCTGGAATCTCTATTAGAAGGGGTAGGATTTTTGGCTGAAGCCTTAACACACTTGGGACCCTGAGAAATAGTGTCAGGGTCAGCAGCAGGATTTTTGAAAAGAAATTTGTGGGAGTCAGGAACCCTGTAATATCGCTCTGGCTTACTAGGAGCCAGAGGCAGGGAATAAGGAACCATACTTGACTCCGAGAACACATCAACAATGTCTAATACAGGAGGCATTGCCAAAGGCCTATGCTGAGGAAGAAGACGACAATCGTTAAGCTTCTTTTTTGATTCTGAGAAGTCCTGACTCTCCCAGTGAAAATGTTCCCTTAAAGTACGCAAAGTCTTTCCAAAAGAGTAATACTCAGGAGGAGAAGCAGAAAGGATGGAGTCCTCTGCATCAGAGACCTCATAAGGTGGAAGAGAAAATTCCTGATCAGAAGAGGAATCAGAAGAAATGGAAACCGGATCTGAAGTTTCATAATCCGTGCCTTGCCTAGGCCTCTGAGCAGGGGGGGGGGGGGGGGGGGTTTGGAAACCTCTGATCAAGGTAATTAAATCCTCAGCCATTTTGATTATTTGTTTTTTAGGCATAGGGGCCTGAGCACATGGCTCATTCATCGTTTTTTTAGACACAGAAGTTGGTTTTGGCCTTGTTTTTGATGATGGAGTTGGTTTAATATACAAATGTTGAGGCCTGAAAACACCTTCAGAAGCCGGTGCCTGCTCAGCGGCTCTGAACCCATCTGAGGGAGAGACATCCGCGGGTTCAATATTTGCAGAATCTCATGGCATACCGGACTCCGAATGGGTCTCGGTAGAGGCCTGCGACTCAAAAGTAGAGGGTACCAGGGGCTGCGTAAGTGCCTCACAGAGTACCAGCGAACAGCTTAGGAGAAGCTTCGTCGTCGGTTTTGGACCTCGGTCTGTTTCTTTTTCCTTGCGTTTTTTGTTAACTCCGGTAGTCGGATTGCTAACAGACGACATTTCAGGGTAGTTAAATCTTGAACCAAAACATTTAGAAGCAAAAATATACAGACGCTTAATAGTGCGTTGGTTAAATTTAGCACAAAACCGACAGCAAGGCACGTTGTGATCAGAGCCTAGGCAAGGAATACATTACAAATGAAAATCCTTATGAGGTATCTGCTCCCCACAAATAATGCAATTATTAACTTTTACTGACATCAGTAAGGAGCAAGAAAAAGTTTGACTTCTGTTTTGAAACTCGAAAAAAAAATTTCAGGAGTCTGACGACCGGCACTTGCGAACTGCTGCTTCGGGCACCGCACGGCAAGAAAGACTGATTAAAATGGCGTTGGCTTCATGTTTTATACCCCCGACGACCTGACGTCATGGAAGAGGAGACAGCAACCGACGCAGGACCCAAGACTTTGTTATTCATGCTGACTGAGGACAACCTGCCAGCAGATTACCCAAATGTAATGACTGCAACAGTGAAACACAAAGAACATCCTCCAAACACTAGACCTGTCTCAGTTTGGATTTGTCAAGGGCATGTTATCCTTACTCAACCTGCCAGATTTTTTTGAAAAAGTCACCAAAGCAATGGAGATAAAACAGTACACATACCTTGACCTAGACAAAGTTTTTGACACAAACCTACTCAGGTACAGTAGGTAAACTAAATACTGGAATAACACCCAGGTCACCAGATGGATTGGCAACTGGCTCACAGATAGGATATCGAAGATCAAAACAGGGGAAGCTACCTCCACAAACAGACCAGTCATCACCGGAGTCTCAAAAAGGCTCTGTGCTGGGACCTCTCCTGTTTGGCATCTACTTCTCTGACTAGCTCTAGCTGACAAAGTTTGCAGATGACTGCAAGCCAGGAGCAGTCATCGAATCCCCAAATTACTTAGCCATCCTGCAAGAGGGGTGGCCCTAACAAATAACTGGTGCTAGAATCATGGACTAAAACTAAATGCAAAAATGCATTATACCCTTTGGATAGTAGGCTACCCTAGGGAACTACCACATTATTAACATGCCTCTAAAAGTTAACCCAGTTGTTTAGCATTTGGGAGCTTACGTGGACAGTGACTTTACTTTTGACCATGTGTCCACGCACATGAGTCATTCTTTACTGTACATCTTATAAACAAAGAGATTGCATCTACATCTAGAGATGCCATTGTCACCCTTTACTCTGTCATCGCTATGCCAGAGTATAATGCTCTCTTTAGCATGCATCTGTCCAGACACATGTTGCAACTGGAATGCCCACAGAAATACTCTACTAAAAGGATACAAGGCCTAAACAATATGTCCTACATAGACCAACTCAAAGCTCTGTCATTATTCTTTGTATCCTATAGACTGCCAACAGGTGACTAATGTCTGGCATTCAAGGCATCTTCCAACCCAATGCTGGTGGACCTATCGCATATCACAAAAGTCAAATGGCATCAGAAATTCAGTTCAGGGATCTAAACCTCTTCTGCAACATCAACAGAAAAATTTGCAGCGACAGGTATTATCCTGCAAATGATACCGCTGCTCTGGAACATCCTCATCTATGTAAAACAATGCTCATCTCTGTCCATATTCAAAACATAACTTGGATCTATGTATGGGTAGTACAAAATTTATCACATGAATGCCCACTGTACTACAATGGACAGAGGCAGGTCCTAAATGCCTTATCCCATGCACGGGTCCCCTCAAATCATCTTCAGTATGATCCCAGTTACTCATTAGGGGAAATATATAATTATTGACCATGGGCTAGACCAGGCCAATCTAACCCCAAATGTGATAGGTTAATTCAAGCGACAAAAGGGAAATTGGCTAGGTTTTAAATGGCCTGCAAGGGCAACTAACCTAATACTTACTGATGAACCCATGCACATTTCAGATAATTTTTGGAGATTTTATCCTTAGAGGTAGCTTTTCCCATGATCCGCTTGGGACTTTGTCCTGAAGGTAAAAGAAGATGGACTGGGCCTTTCAACTATGAAAATTATGCATTTAACAACACATGTACAGGATTAGGTCCATCATCCTCTTGACCCCTCCCTTGTCATTTTTTATATAGGTTTAGAAGCTACTCCAGAGTTTGTAACTAGTGCTCCATCTTCCACAGGTTAACACAGAGGTCCTTCTATGCAGAGAACTTTGGGAAACAGGGAGGAGTTGGCAGCTCAGCATTTAAAAGTTTCCAAGGTCACTCAAGTGCTACAGGTAAAGGAAGATGGACCAGGTACTACACACCTATCATTAAGATAAGAACGTAACATTTCTTTTGAATATTGGATCATTGCTGCAAAGACAAATTCACACACACACACACACACACACACACACACACACACACACACACACACACACACACACACACACACACACACACACACAATGATCCCTCTTGCCTTTTTGGGTCAGATGGTGCACACCATGATCCCTCTTGCCTTTTTGGGTCAGATGGTGCACACCATGATCCCTTTTGCCTTTTTGGGTCGGATGTTGTCTGTGCACAATGAGTATGTACTCAGATACATACTACATTAAAACAATTTTTTTGGAGGAGTGGGTTGCTGGTGTCCTTTTACTTTATTCATCAACTTTTGGCCCTCTTCCACAGCTCCAACCTCATCTCAGTATTGCCTGAAAGAAGGGGAAGGTGACTGTGATATCCTTGGAAGCCATCAATATTACCCCCCGCAAACAGGGGCTGCTGTTGTCAGCTTAGTAGCAGAGCATGGAATGGAGCTATAGCTGGCAGCATCATATAAGCTGAGAGGTGCTCCTGGGCTTTCCCCAAGTCCTATTACCCAGCATGCCCCCATTATTATACTTTAGGATGGATGAGTAATGAGGAGTGGCCTGTGAGGATGTGTCTGTGCTGGGCAGGAGATAAACGCCTCTCACTGGTTGGCTTAATGGTTAAGGTGTTTACCGAACAGACAAGGTGTAGGATTTGATTCTCACAGGGGGTAACTGGCTAGGCTTACAATGGTCCACAAGGGCAGTTAGCCTAGTAGTAAACTATGAACCTATTCCATGGAAGGCATTGGGCTATACATGCGCAGTAACATGACATGACAGTGAGCTGGGGGGGGGTGATCATTTCCCATTTCCAGCTTCAAGATCTCTCTAAATTCCAGACTCCAGCAGGGCTCAATGAGACCATCCATCCTAACCAGCATGCTCCCTTCCCTCCCCCAAGAATGGGCATGTCCATCCTCCCTGTCAACTTCATCAGACTCCTGAATCACTAATTGATCCCAGGTCGACTAGGCTTTACCCCTGAAGGTAAAGACAGGTACTCCTGAGCAAGGTAAAACAAGCCCTTTGGCCTATATGCTCCTTCTGGGAACTTCCATCAGCATTCTATTTCCCAGCAAAAGTCGTGTAGTAGTCAATGGGGCAACTTGCTGGTAAATCCCTCCCCCTAAGTAATTCCTCCGAGCTATGCTACTGCTGTCTCCCTAGAGGGAGTATGCCTCTGCGCTCCCAGTTCTCCTCGGCTCCTAGTGTGACTGCACTTTTAACGGTCCTGTTCTCAGCAGGCTTGGACTCTACAGCATGTAACACCTATTTCTCTCACTAGGTGTCACCTTTTTTTGAGCAAGATTCAAACTGCACCCCCCCTCAGCTGCTCACTCCCATCCTCCCAAGAATCACCCAAGCCACTAAAATAAACTCTGGTCACTTGCAGCATGATCAGGGCTTTAGCTCTATGCCCTACAGGTGCTCATCTGTTAGTAGTGTGGATTATTTACACTGGTGCATAATCACTTCACTGCTCTTCCATAACTTTATAATGTGACTTTTTCTGCTTTCTGCAGTCATACCAGTCAGTAGCAGTTATTCAGCTGCTACACTCAATACTAACTGTACGTATGTGCTCATCTTTTTATTGATTAAAAGACTAATGCAAAATAATGTACGTTTAGAGAAAACCCTTTATTACCAATCGTTGAGCCCTTTCATCCAAGTGTAAAGACTTCATTGGAACTGAACCACTAATGATTTAGCAGACATTATATACGTTAAAAAATCATGCAGTGAATTTGATAATTAAATCAGCTAATCACTTATCCAATCAATTAAACACACACAAGTCTTACACAACTGAAGCATCTAAAATTAGTTTCAATCATTTCACATTTAAAAAGAATTCAGCTCAGCCACATACAGAAAAAAAACAACACTGGTTAACCAAACATTTAAAACCAGTAAAACTGCAACTTCTTACAATAAATTTTATTAATCGTATATCTGTAAGGCCATTTATATTTCATGATAATATGGACAGATAGCCATTATGATAAAAAAGAATTACCCCTACCTATTACAAATGACAGTTCTTTTGAGATTACATTTCCAGCCTTAGCTTATATACACACACTGGCAGGCTGATCTCCTATGCAGTTGCTTCTTCTCATTTCCATTTGAATCGGTCTTACATTTTTCAAGACTTTTAGCTACAATGGTAACAAAAAAAAAAAAAGCAATAGATTTTTGCAACCTTCCCATCCTCAATTTACAAACATACAAAAATGTGCATGTTCATAAAATGAGATGTAGCATTCCAGATAGGACCAGTTGCCTCAAATAAAGGGCTTCACCCACAGGTATTACCTAATCTAAAAATAAGGTTGCCCATACAAAAGAGCACATTACAGCCAATGTTCCCACTTAACACTAACTGCTATCTGTTCTTTTATCTTTCTCCCAGACTTGAAAAAGGCTTGTAAGCTTTCACTGAATATTAACTTTTAGCTTAAGAAAAAGTGCACTACCTACCTTTAAACAAACCAAGTTACATTAATTGCATTAAAATACTAAGGCTGCTGGGGGGTGGGGTCAACAACTTGTATAACTTATTGCCCACAGTTTCAAAGTTTATTTATTTTCCAGTGAACTGCTTGCCAATGTATCTTTTCATATTACTTAGACTGTACCTTGTACATTTCACTCAATAGTCAAATATTCAGACTTTTCATGATTAGCTGCTTAAACTTGCAGTCTGCTTCTCTTCAAGGAAAATCAGTTGGTAATTAAAACAAACCATATACTGACTTTGCATATGTATGAAGGAACGTTTGTAAATTTCACTCAAAGCACAGCTGTGTACACTTACCATAAATGTAGATGTTAGAGTGTATTCACTGCTGCAGTCATTACATTTGGGTAATCTGCTGGCAGGTTGCCCTCAGTCGGCCTGAATAAAAATAAACAGCAATATATGTAAATGCACTTTTAGCAACATAAACTTTACCTTCATCTAAAAGCAAATACACCACTAAGGCTGTAGAATATAGTGAAGGAAAGAGAAGTTATAGAAAAGGGGGATGGCGGGTGGGTAACCCGGACTGCAACAGTGAATACACTCTAACATCTACATTTATGGTAAGTGTACACAACTGTACTATGTTCTTCGTGTTTCACTGTTGCAGTCATTACATTTGGGTAGAATCCCAAAGCTATGGATGGGAGGATGGAACTAAATAGCATTAGGAGCGGCTATAAGGCCCTGCAGAACTGCAGTGGCAAAGCCTGCCCTGGATTTGGAGAAGAGTGGCAAATGATAATGCTTTGTGAAGGTATGAACAGAGCTCCAAGTAGCAGCTTCTAGAATGTCTTTGGTTGGAACTCCTCTGAGAAAGGCTGCTGAGGTAGAGGCAGCCCTGGTGGAATGTGACCGGATTCCTTTGGGCACAGGTTTACCATGTTGCAAGTAGTAGAAACAAATGCAGTGGCTTATCCACTTAGAAATAGTCTGCTTTGATATAGCCTTCCCCTCTGATCCTGAAGCAAATGCAACCAGTAGTTGCTCAGACTTTCTTAGAGATTTGGTCCTGTTTAAGTAGAATTTTAGTTGTCTGTGTACGTCCAATGAATGCAGAATCCACTCCCCCTTGTTCTGCGGATTTGGGTAAAATGTTGGCAGGTGAATAGTTTGGTTAAGAGCCACACTGGATACCACCTTAGGCATAAAAGAAGGCTTGGTCCTGAGGGACACCCTGTCCAGATAAAATGTAATAAAAGGTTCCACAGCCACGAGAGCCTGCAGTTCTGAAACCCTTCTTGCTGAAGTGATTGCCAAAAGGAAAGTGTTTTCCAAGATAAACATTTTATATCCGCAGTAGCTGCTAGTTCAAAAGGAGGCAGGGTGAGTTTTTCCAGCAGAAAATGGAGGTCCCATGCAGGAGTTGGTGATCCTCTGGGAGGCCTTAAATTTTTGGCTCCTCTAAGATACTGTTTTAGCAAAGGATTAGAAAAGATGGGAGGCTCCGTGTTGTAATGAGCCGAGATGGCATAGGCATGGACTTTTATTGAAGAAAAAGATAGGCCCTTGGTCAAGCATCTCAGTCAAGTATTGTAAAATATGAGGGATATTTGGTTTTGTTGTGTCTGTTCCTTGTGCTTGGTTCCAAGCACAGAATCTCTTCCATTTATCAGCATAAGATTTTCTAGTACTAGACCTTCTGGCTTCCAAAATTACATTCATCACAGATTTACTAAGAGGTGCTGCTTGAATAATTAAATGATCAGCCATGCTGCAAGGTTCAGAGTTTAGAGCTGTGTGTGCAGAATTTGATTGTTCTGCTGAGGCAGTAGATGAGGTATTTGAGGCATGTACCAAGGAGGGAGTTGAGACATATTCATTAGAATTGGGTACCAGTGCTGGCAAGGCCAGTCCAGAAAAATTAGGATAATTTTTGTTTTTTTCTATCTGACCTTTAGTAAGACTTTGGAGAGAAGAGGCAGAGGGGGAAAGGCATAGACTGATAGGGCATCCACTTTCCATGCTTTCCTGTGATAAGTCCTTGTGCAGAAATGTGTCCATTTGATAATTTTGGGGAGAGGCAAATAGATCTATATCTGGGCTCCCCCATTTCTGTGTCACCATGTTGAAGATTTGTGGATCCAGTTTCCATTCGTGCGGATCCATAAGATTTCTGCTTAGGTCGTCTGCCAGAGTATTTTGTTTTCCTGGCAGGAACTGAGCTTGAAGATGTACTTGGTAAGTCCAGGCTGTGTTCCACAATATCATGGCTAGTCTGCAAAGGGGGTAGGAATGTGTACCCCCCTGCTTGTTTATGTACCACATAACCGTGGTGTTGTCCGTCTATTAGTAGTTGTCCATGATGAAGTAAGTACTTGAAGGCTGTCAGAGCATTCTGAACAGCTAGCATCTCTTTCTGGTTGATACGCAGATGCATTTGTTTTGGGCTCCATATGCCCTGAATGCATCTCCCCGCCAGGTGCCCCCCCCCCAAGCATAGTCTTATGCTTCTGTAGTTAGGGTTAGGGTGGCAGGGGGTAGAGTGAATGACAGTCCCTTGTTTTGGTGGCATGTTGCTGCCACCAAAGAGACTCCTGTTGTAGTCAGGGGATGAGAGGAGTCATTGTTTCCAGACTGACAATGTTGACTCCATAAACTTTTTAGGTACCATTGAAGTTTCCTCACATGTAGTCTTGCATATGGAATTAGTAGAATGCAGAATGTCATGAACCCCAAAGCCTGCAGAATTTGTCTTGCAGGTAACTGCGTTTTTGTTGCCATCTGTTTGAAGTATGTTGTTAGTTGCCTTTGTCTGGCATAAGGTAAGCCATCTGGGCAGTTGTATTCAAGCTTGCACCCAGGAATGTAATTATTTGAGAGGGTACCAGTTGTGATTTCATTTCGTTTATTGTGCACCCTAGGCATGTTAGAAGCCTTTTTACAAATGCCAGATCTTGAAGAAGAATGTCCTTGTTCTCTGCTTGAATGAGAAAGTCGTCCAGGTAAGGATAAATTTGTATGCTTCTTTGTCTGCAAAATGCAATTACTGGTGCCAGGCAATTTGTAAAGACCCTGGGCGCAGTAGATAAGCCAAAGGGCAGTGCAGAGAATTGGTAATGCAAAAAACCTGTCTTGAAGCGGAGGTATCTTCTGCACGACTCCCTTATTGGGATATGCAGGTATGCCTCTTAAGTCTAGAGTCACTAACCAAGCGTTCCTGCCCAGCATAGGCAGGAGCGGTTGTAAAATCAGCATTTTGAATTTTGGAATGTCCAGGAACGTGTTCAAAATCGATTGGACTTCAGGCATTGTCTTTTCTGGGTACCAGGAAGAGTCTAATAAAAACCTTGTCCTTTTTCCTGTTCTGGTACTGGCTGAATAGCCCCTATATCCTCGAGGGACGTAACCTGTTTCTGAGCCTCTGCCCATTGATTTTGTGGCAGATCTGGCTAACCGTTTGGAACTGGCAAAGAATGGAAATTAAAACTGTACCCCTTGGACACTATGTTTAATACCCACTTGTCCTGGGTAATTAACTGCCAATTCTGAGCAAGAAGTGCTAATTTTCCCCCCAAGGGGGCTGCCAAAAGATAAGTGCTTGGTGAAGGTAGAGGGAAGTCATTGAGGCTGCTTACTGTAGGGTTGTGCTTTGTTTCCTCCAGATTTGGCGGTGGAGGCACCCCATTGCTTTGACCTGTAAGAACCCTGAAATTGGTAATCTAGAGCCTTTTGAACACCTGGATTTGCCTTGACAGGCTCTGTTGGACACAGGAAAGGACCAATTTCATGCGTTCCGGCCCCAAAATCCGGACCGAACCACAAACGGAGGGGGAGTATCCATATTCATAAAGGATACCCACACCTCCAGGTTAGTGGCAACGCACGAAGCATCGGAGACCATCCAGGTGCAATTAACCATAGGTAAAACTGCCCTACAGTTTGTAACATGCTACAGACCACCTTCTCAAACTCAGGAAACCCACACAGCCTTCCTGAAGACACTGGAGAGTATAAATGTCTCTCCAAACACCATCATATTGGGTGACTTCAGACTCTAAGCTGGTCACGAGCGGTGTCCCACAGGGCTCAGTCCTGGGCCCCCTCTTGTTCGGCATTTATTTTTCTGAAGTGCAGGCAAACATAGGGGGATTGTGGTTGACAAAATTTGCAGATGACTGCAAACTGGGCACCATAATTGACACTCCATCAGACACAGACATCCTCCAGAAAGGTCTCATAGAAATGGATAACTGGTGCCAGAGCCATGGCCTTAAGCTAAATGCCAAAAAATGTATAGTCATACCCTTTGGGAAAAACAAGGTAACCCTAATTACCACATAGGTGGTAATCCATTAAACACAGAAGAAGTTATCAGGGACCTGGGGACCCAAGTTGACAGTAACCTCTCTTTGACACTCACATTGCCAAAGTGGTTAGGAAGACCTTCTACATTGCCCACCTGATCATGAAGGGATTCACATCCAGATCAGGAGAGGTCATTGTACCCTGTACTCTTCACTTATCAGACCAATGATTGAGTACAACACCCCATTCGAATGTACCTTACCCGACACCTGCAGCAGTTGGAAAGACCCCAAAAGTTCCTCACCAAAAGGATAAAGGCTCAAACATATGTCATACGATGCCCGACTGAAGAAACTCCAGCTCTATTCAGTCGCATACCGTCTGCTCAGAGGTGATCTGTGCCTGACATACAAGGCCATGTCCAACCCAGAATTAATGGACATGCTCCACCTCAAAAATCCAAATCCACCAGAGCCACGAGCAAGAGACTTAAACCTCAACACGGTTATAAATAGGACGTGCTGGAGGGACAGATTCATCACCCAGAGACTCCCTACACTATGGAACAGAATCCCAGTCCATGTGAGGCAGAGCCCCTCACTGACTCTGTTCAAGAGAAATCTTGACGAGTGGATGGGAGATCGTAGGTTTACCCCGGGAATCATCTCTGTATCACTGCTGGACAGAGGCACAGCAAATTAATGGGTATAGTATTCTCATCCTAAGGGGTGGTGAAAGCCACACACACTCTGGCTAGGCTTATAAATGCCCTAGGGTAGATAGCCTAGTATGAACCTATGAACCTATGAATTTTTAGTAGGCCAGTGCCTACTGAACCCTAGGTGGCTGCACTTGCAAGAAATCTTTTACAGTTTGCATAGATTTAGCTTCGCCTTCCATTTTCTTTAAAATCTCTTCTGCCTTATTACCAGAGTATCATGCTGTAAAGGGGCATCCAACAATTTAGCTTTAACATGATCAGGCAGATTTTGCTCCTTGAGCCAGGCATGCCTTCTAATCACAGATCCAGTAACTGCGGCCCTGCAAGAGGCCTCCAAGGAATCAAAACCACATTACAAATGATGCTTTCCAACCTGTTCTGCTTCATGCAATAATTCCTGTAATTCTTTATTTTCCACACAAATCAGAAATCAACATCATTTTCTGTTTCAATAAGCACATGACATGTTGCTGATATTTAAGCATATGAAACTGGCAGTTTAAGGCCCTAATTGCCAAGGTTGCAGACGTATAAACCTTCTTTCCCCATCGATCCAGCGCCCTGGAATCTCAATCAGAGGGGGTATGATTTTTGGCTGTAGAGGCCTTTACACCTTTGGGACCCTGTGAGATAGTCTCAGGATCAGCAGCAGGTTTTTGAATAGAAATTTGTGGGAGTCAGGAACTCTGTAATATCTGTCTGGCTTACTAGAAGCCAGAGGTAGGGAATCAGGAGCCATGCTTGATTCTGAAAACACACCATCAACAATGTCTAATACAGGAGGTATAGCCAAAGGCCTATGCTGAGGAAGGAGAAGGAAATCCCCTAAACCTCTTTTTTGATTCAGAGAAATCCTGACGTTCCCAATGAAAATGTTCCCTTAAAGTATGCAAGGTTTCACCAAAAGAATAATCCTCAGGAGGAGATGCAGATGGGATGGATTCTTCTGCATCTGAATCCTCATAGGGTGGAATAGAAAATTCCTGATCAGAAGAGGAATCAGAAGAAATGGAAACATGATCTGAAGATTCATAATCAGTGTCTTGCTTAGGCCTCTTAGCAGGGGGGAGGGGGGGGGTTGGGAACCCCTGATCAAGGAAAGTCCTCAGCCATTTTGATCATCTGTTTTTTAGGCATAGGGGCCTGACCACGTGGCTCATGCATCAGATTTTAGACTTAGAAGATGTTTTTGATCTTGTTTTTGAAGCTGGTGTCTGTTTTATATAAAAATGTTGAGGCCTGAAAACACCCTCGGAAGCCGGTGCCTCTTCAGAGGCTCCGGTCCCATCCAAGGGAGAAACATCTACGGGTTCAATACTCAGAGAATCTCGCAGCATACCGGACTCCGCATGGGTCTCGGTAGAGGCCTACGACTCAAAAGTAGCGGGTATCAGGGGCTGCGAAAGCGCCTCACTGAGTACCGGTGATCGGCTTAGGAGAAGCTTCATCCGTTTTGGACCTTGATGATCTGTCTCTGTCTTTTTCTTTGCGTTTTTTGTGAACTCCGGTAGTCGGATTGCTAACAGACGACATTTCAGGGTAATTAAATCTGGATCCAAAATATTTTGAAGCAAAAATATACCAACGCTTAATAGTGCATTGGTTAAATCTAGCACAAAACTGACAGCAAGGCATGTTATGATCTGGCCCTTGGCAAGGAATACAGTACAAATGAAAATCCTTATGAGGTATTTGCTTCCCACAAGTAATGCAATTACTAACTTTTACTGACATTGGTAAGGAGCAAGAAAAAGTTTCCCCAATGGGGTACTTCGCTTTAGTTGAAGACTTCGGTTCTGAAACGCTAATGTGAAAATTTCAGGAGTCTGCTGACCGGCACTTGCAAACTGCTTCTGCTTCGGGCACCACGCAGCAAGAAAGATGGAATAAAATGGCGACTGCTGCATGTTTTATACCCCTGACAACCTGACATCATGGAAGAGGAGACAGCAACCGACGCAGGACCCAAGACTTTGTTATTCAGGCCGACTGAGGGCAACCTGCCAGGAGATTACCTAAATGTAATGACTGCAACAGTGAAACACGAAGAACATCATGCTGTTCGGACCTCTCAATTAATGTGACTGCACCTGTAGATGTGACTGCACCTGTAGATGTTTTATTTCCCACTGAAATACTTTTGTGTTTTTTTTTTTTTTTGTAAATCATCTTTACTGAATCATCACTTATAACATAGGCAATCATACATTTATATAAATTAAAAAAAAAATTTACATTTTCAGTTGCAAACATTATACATCTCATATAATCTTCTATACAGTCATTGTCAATCAAGCATTACACAGCTCATTCAGTTCCTGCCTTCCCTTAAACCTCATTCCTCCTCCAACATATTATTCAGCATGTACTGTTCCCACAATTCCCAATTTATGTAGTTTGTTCCCACTTCCAGTTCTTTTATCTTTGTACTACATTCACCATTTCTAATATAGTTGGTTTATACTTTGATTTCCATCCATCTATCCATCCATCGACAACCCATTTCCCCATTTTTGTACATGGGTTTGGGATAGGGGTTGGGGTGTCACTTCAACAGTTACAATCATCTGGAGCAAAGGTTCACACTGCCAGGTGGGTTAGCTCCACCATGGTAAATCTTCCATACCACATACTCACATGCACACTCTTACGGTCAATTTAGAGTGTCCAATTCACCTACTGCATGTCCATGGCAGCCACAAGAATTAAACTCAGCAAGGCCTTACTATGATTCTGTATCACAGCTCAAATGATAATTTCCTTAGTTACAGCAATTTGCTTACCCAGTATTTCTGACTACAGAGAATTTTTAAAAATTCTGCCATCTCATTACACTCCCAAAAAATAAGTTCCCTATTACCTCTTTCTTCCCCATCACACCTCCAACATTTGCAATCTGCTGGAACAATTCTTGTGAGTCTACTTGCGGTATAACAATACTAGTGCAAACACTTCTAAGCAAGAATCCTAAATCTTCCAGACTTCGCTGCATATTTGGGAGCTGTACATATGTCCTCCTGCTGTTTGTGAATTGCTCATCCAATCTCTCCTAATGTATTCCTGGCCCTTTCCCCATTCTATTAAGCATAAGGTATTCCTGATTCTTCTACTTAATTCCTGTGCTTTTGTCTGTCACTCAAGTATCAAGTACCTTTGGAACCACTGAAATGGTTTCACTGGAAAGTAACTCTATGGGTTTATTGTCAAAAGAAAGAGAAGCACAGTCACCTTCTGCTTGTTGGTTCGCCATTTGTTGAATAGACTTTCCCTGTTCTGCATCCAAAAATGGTTTTGATCTTCCAAGAAAAAATAAATTATCTAAGGAAAGCTAGATAGCACAACCTGAGCATCACACCTGGCTCCTGACATTCCCAGATTACCACGATAAACTTGCGTCTCTTCTGTTTGGTATACAGTGAATAATTATTTATCAAAAGTGTTTTTTGCAATTTTAACAATTGCCCATTCTGCCATAATGTTGGCAGGAGCAACTCTTGCTTCTGGTATAATTGCATCTTTACCAATACTAGTCTTGACTGCCTCACGTCGAGATTCAGGACATTCACATGATGTCCCCTCTCAATTAACAAATCTCGCTGTGGAACACCAGCCCAGTTGCTTATGTTTATTTTCATAAAATTAATCTGAGTATTTTTTGTCATGCTTTGTCTACCACTATTTTTGAAACATCTTTTCTTAAGTCCCATGCTCACCCAACCTTTTTTTTATTTTTCTATTAGTTCATCTGAATAGCTAGCTTAAACTTAATTTTCCAGATTTTTGTTCTTTAAATGTATATATTCCATAACTGTTTTGCATTTTAAACACCTCTGAGTGCATTTGATTTTTTTTTTTATTTTGACAAGTTGCAGTGTTATGTTCATGAAGAAGTAAATTATTTTCCGATGTCCAAAACTTGTTTTGCATTATTTTGATGCTTACTATGAAGAATAGTGTTAACTGGATTGCTCATCTGATTTAATTTGCTGTTTAGTCAGGTTTGTATTTCTGCAGTACATAGTGTTTTGTTTATTTACTTTTACTGTTTTCGACCAATCTTTCGAGGCTCTCACTTTGTAGCAGTCTGTTTCTTTTTATTTCAATGGCCACAACAACTGGGTTAGTTTAACTATTTGTTCTCACTGGAGCTAGGTCATTTAGTATGTCAAGAAATACTATGCTGAATTCGGAAAAGCATTTCCTAAGGTAATGCACTTTAAAATATTCCATTTACAGTTTACTCAGTTAGTGATAAAACAGTCTTTCTTAAACGTGGTTAGGTGCGTACCTGCTTGTATAGTACTTTTTTTGCTTATCTGCTTGTACTGGGTAGGCATCCATAGATGAAATTTTTGTTTGGTTTGTTAGAAAGTCTCCAGTACAATGGGGACTGCCTGCTCTTGCTGTTACTTTTGTTGATTCTTTCTGGGGAAAAGATAACTTGGGTAAAATTGTAAAGATTTAGAGTGTCAGCTGGTGTGTCAGAGTTGGTCAATTGCCAATCAATGTTAAAGGCACCTTATATGACTACTTCCTGGGGAGTGTTTAAGAGATACCCAGCAAAATATATATTCAACTTGTGATGACCACAACTGCCACCAATATGTGACGACCCCACTCTGGGCCAGTAATCAAGGAGCCTGAATCCTTACCACTGACACTGGAGAGGGACTTTCATTTTGAATACTCTCAGTACTTCCAGATGCAGACCTCACTGCATCAAGTGCAATTTCCCTTAAGAGAACACAGGGCACACACACAACCCGAGGTCTGGGTATCTCTTGTCTCCCTCCAGGTCCCCAATAAGACTCCCCACTGGTACAGAGGCAGAGTTATGTCCACAGCTGAATGCCCAAGCCAAGTCCTCCACCACTCTCTCTGTGAAACAAGTGCTTCGTGTCCCTGCTCCAAGAGCTAACACACACAAACTGTGAGATTTGATTTACACACATACCTGGGAAAGGGTGGCACAGATTTACCAGCTATTCCCCCTTCTGTCCAGACAATAAGGTAGTTATCACTACCCACTGGGCACTACAAAGCCAGCTACCTAAGGCTCTTGCAAGGGTACCCAATTATACTGACTGAAATTAATATTGATAAAAATGGTAATGTTGACCAAACAGACAAGTTTTCATGAGTGGCCTGAGTTATCATGAAATAAATATGTGTCAATACTCTCCAAGTTTAAATATTCTCTAAATTGACCAGCCAAAATGATAAGTTTAAATATATTTAATAATAAACAAAAGAACATGAAAATGCTAAATATACATTTACAATAAACACCACAGTTTTAGTCATAGAGAATATTAAAAATAACACCAATGGAAAGTTTCACAGTTACGGAAAAACATCATTTCTAACCTCTCTATTTTCCTTTCTAAACTAAAAGAATTACTGCTCCCTAGTTAAGTTACTTATTGAACAGAGCAAGGCAAGATAATGTGGGTGAGTGATCCTTGTTGTAAAATCCAAGATTGCAAACAGCAATTTCCTATTAATATCAAATTATTATTCCCGAGTTGATTACACAATGACATCACATCTGGTCATCTGATTCCATTTCCCACACTCACCAACACTAGAAGCGGACAGGATTTTAGGACGTACATGCTACCATACACACAGATAGAGATTTGCTCAGATGTGGGCCAGCTGCAGGAAGTCATAAAAACATTTCACTCTTCTTACAGAAGCTGCAACCTATTCCCTAGCACAGACATTGCATCCCTGGCTCTCTTCAAAACTGTGGGACAGTATCTTTATAAGCCTTAACCTATCAAGTAATTTAATTTCAGTTATATTTGTAAGTTTGCTCCAGTTAGATTGTGATTAACCTCTGCTGTGCTATAACCCTCTGTTGAAACGTATACATTTAATTCAGTTGCAACAATGCAATGCTTTCCAGCAGGAAGCACTGTTGATGCATTTAAACACAAGCAACTTTTCAAATACATTTTTAAACACAATCATCTGTACAAATCAGTTTGATACACAAGTGACATAATTCTTTACAAAATTCCAGCTAGTTGTGCTAGCATAAGTTATACATCAATGCCCACTTCTCCTGGCATGGCTGACAGTACCTTCTACTATCACACAGCTGTTGCTACCTGATAGCAAGTATAATACTATAATGCAGATGATTTTATGGTTATCTTTGAAAAGTGCAGTTAATATTTCTGCATTAGTAAATCTTCACTGTATCTAGGGATAGTATCATTCCAGAGTGTGGATTACTACTCCGTTTGTCTTGTTTATCCTGTCCATTCTACGGATACTGTAACCTAGCAGTAGGGAGTTCTTCATCAGGTAATTCTGGTTTCAGCCAGGATTCTGTTACAAGTGGGTATGGTGAACAAAGGGCTGGGCATGCATGAATTTTGGTCATCTTATTGTAGATACGTCTGAGGTTCATCGTCATTAGCAGCAGACTGGTTTCACTTTCAGAAATGGGACACATGGGATGTGTCATGTTTTGAAGTGTCTGCTCTTGTGTTTGTCTGCTGTGGGTGACCTGGAATACAGTAAACATCTCTACTGAGGTTGAGCTGTGGTGTGCAATGACTGTTGCAGCAGAGACATTTGCATTTATATTTATTTTTTTTAAGCTAGCTTGTTCAACGTGGAGTTTTGTGTGTTTATCTGTATTTAAATAGATCTAAGCTTTTAGTTAAGTACTGGTCATGTAATATGAGTTGTATGTAGCATTATTAGGGTTAGTTGCAGTCACACAGCTAGGCTGCAGCATAGTGTGGTATGTTATTAAGTGGCAAAGAGTGTTAGTAGCTGGGATGCAAGTATGTGAAGAACAGGCACTGTGGTGGGGTGGAAATATGTAGGAGGTGGAGTTACATGAGATGGGAGTACTGTAACAGTCTGTGGTAGAAATAGTCTGAGAGGAGGAGGCAGAATTAATACTATACTCTGTGGGCTGGTTATATACGTAGAAAGTAGCTAAATGTGAAGTAAAATGTGGCAGAGGGAGCTGTGATGTTTAGAAATACATATGTGAAAGTTTGGACATACAAAAACACTATTGTTAAGCTTTCACATCTGTAAGTTGGAGGTTACGGTAGGTGCATGAAAGAAATCAATGTGATTAAACTTGTTATGACTGCAGAGGAAAAAGATGGTGGTGTTTGTTGACAGGAGGTTTAGGAAATTGGATACGAGTACAGTTATATGTGATTGGTTAACAGCTATGCAAGTTTCCATTGGACGAGCTTTGCCAAGTGGAAATATGTTTACTGAATATTAATTGTATAGTGTTTTTATTATTAACTTGTATAAATAAATTATTTATTTATTTTACATTTGTTTACCAGGAAAGTCCGACTGGAACAAGGTCCATTTACAGTGGAGGCCTGGGGAGAAATGCTCCATAACAGTACAAATACGACAAAAAAATTCTGTACAGAGCCATATATACAATCAGAGCTCCACGTCTTTATATGACAACTCATAATCCACGAATGACAGAAAATTTCTATGCAGTGGCATACATACAATCAAAGATTTTTCGTACCTTAGTTTTATTTGAGCAAGCTTGGTATATAAGCTAGCAAAACTTTGAATTCCATATTGATAGTACAAAGCATAGAAATGAAGGAATGGAATCTGGAAAATGTTATTCGGGAGATATTTCATAGCATGAGAAATAGTTTGTAGGATAGTAGTTCCTGATAGGGAGTATGAGTAGTACATAATAGCTGAGGTAAGCAGTGAGGAGATGAGGTGTGGCAAGTTAGGAGGAGAGCAGTAAAGATTTTATGTGAAACATGGACAGAGCCATGATTGCAAGAGGTGTGACTTTAGTGATGTCTTGAAAAGTGAGATGGATGGTGCAGGGGAAATGCTTTGGGGGAGGTTATTCCATTCCCTACCAATGGTGTGGGGGAACAGACTTTTCCCTGCAGTGTTAATGGCTTTGGTTATGCAGAGCAGGGTTTTGTTGGATGAGTGTAGAGAGCGATTTGCAGAATATTGGTTTAGAAGTTGGTTTAGGGCTGGGGTTTTCTGAGGGTTCCTTATTATGTTGAAGGTGAGGACTAATTGGTGATAGCTAATTAGCTGAGGGAGTTCTAACCACTGTAGTTGCTTCAGGGCAAGACAGCGATGACTTCTAAAAGTGGAATCGCTAGCAAATTTTGCAGTTTTATTGTAACATGACTCTAGTTTGTTTAGGTCTGTTTTCCTAATATGAATTAGGATTGGTGATGCATACATTAGGGTAGACAGAGATGGGTTTGGGCTAAGGAGATTCTAGCTTGGTCCGATAGGGACGGTTTGTGTTTGTATAGGGTTCCCAGTTTTTTATGTACCTTTGTGATGGTTTGTGAGACATGGACATTAAAGTTTAGATTATCTATTTCGACCCCAAGCAGCTTAGTGTGAGGGGAGGGGGTGATTGTTGCCCCATTTCTGGAGGTGATAATGAAGGGAGGAGGTGTGGATTTGGATTTATTGCAGGAAAAAGGGGTAATTTTGTCTTGTTGGGGTTTAGAATGAGTTGGATTATTGGTAATCCATTGCTCCACGGAGCAGAAGGATTCTTGGGTAAGCTTTTGAAGAGTGGTTATGGATGGGGCTGAGCAAATTAGGGTGGAGTCATCTACGTACTGTATAAGTGATGCATGCAGGGTGGAAGTATGTAGTTTGTTAGTGAAAATGGTGAACAGTAGAGGACCCAGCATTGATCCTTGTGGGACACCTATAGTAGTTGGTAATAAAGAAGACAGTGTACTTTGCCATTTAACTGATTGTTTTTTGTCAGAGAGATAGCTTCTAAACCATGAAGTAGCAGAGGGGGCGAAGGATAAGGTTGACAGAGTGTCTAAGAGTAGGTTATGGGAGACCATATCAAATGCTTTTGATAGATCTAGGAATACGGCTGAGACGAATTTGTTGTCATTTCTTAGATGGTTAATCTGATTGGTAAAGGAGAGTAGAGCAGTGGTTGTGCTATGGTTTGGGCGGAAACCAATTCTGTGTGGGGGAGAGGAGGTTATGTGAGGATAAGAAGTGCATTACCTGGGTGTGAATACATTTTCCAGAAGCTTGGAAAGGGGGGATAAGATAGCAACTGGCCGGTAGTTTGATAGTACATAGGAGATTCTGTCTTTGTGAAGGGGAATTATATGCGACATAGATGGGGTACGTAGGTTTCTTGTATAGAGTGGTTTATAAGAACTGAGACAGGGTAGGCTAGGGATTCTGCAGCTAATTTTAGAAAATTTGTGGGTAAAAAGTCTGCTGAGAGTGTGGTGGGTTTTAGTTTAGAGAGTAGCTTTTTAACTGAAGAAGTTGGTACAGGTGAGAGTGTGAAGGTGGGTATGTTTGTTCTACAGTTGGGGTGGTTTTAGTGTTCTTGTTGGATAGTTGGATGGACTGTGCAAGGATAGATTCTGTGAAATGATGGTTGAACTCTGAAGCTATGCTATCATTATCAGAATTGTTGGGAGATGGGGTGGTGGTTTTGCCTGGTTTTAGAAGAGTATTGATGGCCTGCCAGAACTTTTGGGGGTTTCCAGAATGCTTGTTTTGGATGTCTAGATAGTAGTTCTTTTTATCTACTTTTGTTTGGATTTTGGCCTTATTTCGTAGTTCTTGATATTTCTGTCCGTCTTGGATAGTGTTATTCTTTTTCCAGTTTTTCCAGGCATTGTCTCTGGCTTTTATCAAGCCTTTTGTTGTCCTAGTTAGCCATGGGGCACAGTTAACTTTAGTTCTGAGTTTGCTGATGGGAGCTAGTATATTTAGAAGAGTCATAAAAGTAGTAATAAAAAAAATCAACTGTGTGGCCTAAAGGCAGAGTTTTTAGTGGATTCCAGTCTTGTTGCTGGAGCATACTGTTAAGAGTCTGTGGATTGACTTTGTGCTCGTCCCTAGTCTCATTTAATAGCATGGGTTTGGGTATTTTTTCCTGTTTACGAAGGAGGAATGTGGGGCAGTGGTCACTCAAGGCATAAGGTACGCAGCCCACATGATCATTTTCTGTGGGGATATTAACTAGTGTCCAATCTAGAATGGCGGTTCTATTGGATTTTTTGTCTACTCTGGTGGGTTCTTGGATTAGTTGTGAGAATCCAAATAAGTTAATATGGTTTGATGGGTTGTAGGAGTTGCAGGCTAGCCAATCTAAGTTTAGGACACCTAGCAGGATGGTTTCTTGGGGCAGGTTGATTGCGGCCCATTGTAGTATCTCTTCTGTTATAGGAGAGTTATTTCCTGGAGGAATATAACTACAGATGATGTTGATATCAGGATGGTTTCTTGGGGTAGGTTGATTGTGGCCCATTGTAGTATCTC
Organism: Protopterus annectens; assembly: GCF_019279795.1. NCBI lineage: Eukaryota > Metazoa > Chordata > Ceratodontiformes > Protopteridae > Protopterus > Protopterus annectens. The sequence continues at coordinate 137,660,338 of NC_056747.1, forward strand.
TTCTATTATAGGTGAGTTATTTCCTGGAGGAATATAACTACAGAGGATGTTGATAGCAGGTTGGTTTCTTGGGGTAGGTTGATTGCAGCCCACTGTAGTATCCCTTCTATTATAGGTGAGTTATTTCCTGGAGGAATATTACAGAGGATGTTGATAGCAGGATGGTTTCTTGGGGTAGGTTGATTGCAGCCCATTGTAGTATCCCTTCTATTATAGGTGAGTTATTTCCTGGAGGAATATAAAGTACAGTTTTGTACCTACCATAAATGTAGATGTCCGAACAGGATAGCATCTGCAGTCCTAACAAATGGGTTGTCCTGTCGTCAGGCAGCCCTTCGGTCGGCCGGATTCCAAAGTCTGGGTCTGGCCTCGGCTGGTGTCGCACTTCACCCGACGTCATCTCTGCTGGTCTTCGGGTATAAAGGCATCAGCCAACGCCATTTTCCTCAGTGTTTCTTGCCCCAGATGCCGGTTGCCCTGTTGGAAAGCTAAATTTTGGATAAATGCTAATGTTTCCAAAAAAGTAGAAGGCAAACACAAAAAATAAACATGTATGTACATATATACAAACAAATACACCATAAGAGATCCCCCCCCAGCTAGCTATTAGGAGGGTAAATACCCTAGGAGTACCACAGAGGGGAAGGAGGGTGGGTAATCCTGACTGCAGATGCTATCCTGTTCGGACATCTACATTTATGGTAGGTACAAAACTGTACTATGTCCTTCAAGGATGCATCTGTAGTCCTAACAAATGGGTAGAATACCATAGCCAAACTAGGAGAGGAGGAAGAAGAATTATGGTGTAGTTAGGATCCCTTGCAAAACAGCAGTGGCAAAGCCTGCTCGGGATCTAGAGTATAGAGGTAAGTTATGCTTGACAAATGTATGCACGGAGGTCCAAGTAGCCTCCTCAATAATGTCCTTGGTAGCCACTCCTCGTAAGAAAGCTGTGGTAGTGGCTGTAGCCCTTGTAGAATGAGGCCTTATGTTCTGTGGAATTTGCTTCCCATGGTAGGAGTAACAGAATCTTATGCAATTTCCTATCCACTTGGAGATTGTCTGTTTGGAAATTGCTCTTCCTTCCCTTCCTGTTGCATAAGCTACTAGAAGCTGGTCAGTTTTTCTATTGCCCTTGGTTCTGTCCAGGTAGTAGCGAACTGTCTGTGTACATCCAAGGTATGCAGCAGTCTTTCCCCCCTGTTCTGTGGATTGGGAAAGAAGGTAGGTATGTGGATTGCCTGGTTTAGAGACGCTCTGGATACCACCTTAGGCATAAATGTAGGATTAGTTCTCATGGACACTCTATCTTGATGGAAGATTAGGAAGGGTTGTACTGCCATTAAGGCCTGTAGTTCGAAACCCTCCTTGCTGAGGTAATTGCCAGTAGGAAAGCAGTTTTCCAGGATAGGTGTTGAAGATCTGCTGTTGCTGCTGGTTCAATGGAGGGAGTGTCAATTTTTCTAGCACAAAGTTCAAGTCCCATGCTGGTAATGGTGGTTTCCTAGGAGGTTTTACATTCTTGATTCCTCTGAGGAACTGCCTGAGTAGAGGATGTGAGAAGACAGGTGGATCAAGCTGTATTCTGCAGAAATAGCTGATGCATGTATCTTGATGGAGGAATAGGACAGGCCTGTATGTAGAAGCTCTGCCAAATACTCCAGGATGTTAGCAATATCTATCTTTGACACATCTTTTCCTCTTTCAGAACTCCAAATGACAAACCTTTTCCATTTTCCTGCATAGTTCCTTCTTGTTGAAGGTCTGCGGGCCTCAAGGATAATGTCTTTAACCCTTTGGGATAAATCTGGGTTAGTTGCTGCTATGTAATGTTCCAGGCAGTCAGTTGTAGAGTTTTAGGTTTGGATGCATGATGTTGTAGTTGTTCTGAGTTAACATCAAAGGAATCAGGGGTATTGACCACATTCCTCCCGAGACATGCTCCTCAGCAATGGGTACCAATGTTGTCTTGGCCAATTTGGAGCTATCAGAATTATCCTTGGCGTTCCTCTTTGATTTTCAGTAGTACCTTGTGCATCAAAGGAAGAGGTGGAAATGCATATGCTGTCAGGTCTTTCCAACTGAAGGATAGAGAGTCCACCTTCCAAGCAAGTGGGTGGAATGTCCTTGTGCAGAATTTCTTGATCTGGTGATTGAGTGGGGATGCGAATAGATCTATTTGTGGCATTCCCCATTTCTTTGTGATGGCCTTGAAGATGTCGGTGTAGCATCCATTCGTGAGCATCCGAGGTAGTTCTGCTTAACATGTCTGCTAGGGTGTTTTCTTTTCCGGCACAAATATTGCCTGTAACTGAATGTTGTAGCTCAGAGCCAGATTCCAAAGGTCCAAAGTCATTCTGCATAGGGGCATGAATGAGTGCCTCCCTGTTTGTTGATGTACCACATGACTGTGGTGTTGTCTGTCCTTATCATCAATTGGCCTTCTTTGAGGAATGGTCTGAAATTCTGGATTGCTAGTTTTACTGCCAGCATTTCTTTTTGATTTATGTGCAGGTGCAGCTGATCTGGAGTCCATAATCCTTGAATGCATTTGTCCAGCATGTGGGCCCCCCCAACCTAGGTCTGAGGCATCCGTTGTGATGGTTTGGCTTGCTTGAATGTTGTGGAAGGGCAAACCTGGGTTTGACTGGCATGCTTGTGCCCACCATAGAAACTCTTGTTTCAGGCATGGGATTAGAGGTATTTCTGTTTCTAATCTGTGCCTGTGTTGAGACCATAAATTCTTTAGGTACCACTGTAGCTTTCTCATATGCAGTCTGGCATGGGGGACCAAGATTATGCATGATGCCATGAAGCCCAAGGCCTGCAGTACTTTCCTTGCTGTTAGTTTGTTCTGCTTTGTTAATGCCAAGAAGTAAAGAGGAGATGTTCTTGTTTTTCTGCAGTTAGGAATGCCATCTGTTTTACTGTGTCCAATTCCGCACCCAAGAATGTTCTTGTTTGGGATGGTATCAGTCTTGACTTTTTTAAATTGACTGTGTATCCCAGGGCTTGTAGTAAGCAAATGACTCTTTGTAAATCTGTTGTCAGCTTGCTTTTGTTGTCCGCTTATATCAGGCAGTCGTCCAGGTATGGATAAATTTGGATTCCTGTAGTCTGCAATGGCGATTACTGATGCCAGGCATTTTGTGAATACTCTGGGCAGTAGATAAGCCAAAGGGCAATGCTGAGAATTGATAATGCTCTGATCCTGCAAGAAATCTGAGGTATCTTCTGCAATTTGGTCGTATGGGGACGTGCAGGTATGCCTCCTTGAGATCTAGAGTTACCAGCCAACACTCCTTGCCCAGCATGGGAAGAAGTTGCTGTAGGGTCAGCATTTTGAATTTTGGAACAATGATGAATGTGTTTAAAGCGGACAGGTCGAGAATAGGTCTCCAACTTTTCTCTTTCTTGGTACTAGGAAGAGTCTGGAGTAAAATCCTTTGCCCTGTTCTGTAGGTGGCACCTTTCCACAGCTCTCATCATTGTTAATTGAGCTATCTGTTTTAGAGCTTCTATATTTTGATTTGGAGGTAGGTTTGGCATTCCTCTTTTTACTGGTAAGGTGTGGAAGTGAAACCTGTAGCCTTGGTCTATGGTTTGCAAAATCCACTTGTCTCTTGTGATATAGTGCCAATTTTTGAAAATAAGGCTAACTTTCCGCCTAAGGGTGCTGCTATTTGTTCCCTGGAAGGCGGTGTCAGAGCCAAGTCACTGTGTTTGTTCTGTTGCAGTGGCAGTGGTTGTGTCTGTGCCTCAGTTATTGCCTTGCCACTGGCGTCCTCTGTAGGCACCTCCTCTGGATTGATTTCTGCCTCTGGAGCATCTATTCCTGCCTCTTTGAGATTTAGTAGAGTCTGGAAAGGACCAATTTTGGCAGGCCAGTTCCTGCTAAACCTTGGGGGCTGAACCTGTAAGAAATCTTTAACTGTTTGTACAGCTTTTGCCTTTTCTTTCACTTTCTTCATTACTTGCTGGGCAGGCGTACCAAATAGTCTGACCTTATCCATAGGAGCATCTAACAGTTTTGCTTTAACATGATCCGTAAGACCTGTTCTTTCAACCATGCATGCCTTCTTATCACTGTGCCAGTCATGGCTGATCTAAATGAAGCCTCCAGTGCATCATAGCCACATTTTAAAGAATGGTTACTAACCTGTTGGATGTTATTCACCATTTCTAAAACATATTTCTTATCTAAGGATTCATCAGAGGACAGTTTTTAGTTAACTGATCAAGCATAAACTCTTGGTATTGGATCATATGAAACTGACAGTTCAAAGCTCTAGCTGAGAGAGTAGCAGAGGTGTATACTTTTTACCCCATCTCTAAGGACCTGGATTCCCTTTCAGAAGGAATAGGGTTTTTGCTGAGGTCGGCTACTGCCTTAGGCCCCTGGGAGATAGTCTCAGGATCTGCAAGGGGCCTTGTATAGGTGGTGATGAGTGTCTGGCACCCTGTAAAACCTATCGGGCTTGGCAGGGGCTGGAGGTAAAGTATCAGGAGCAGTGCAAACATCATTAAATGCATCATCCACAACAGGAAGAACTGGAGGTATAGCTAAGGGCCTATGTTGTGGTAAGTGTAGAAAGGTCCTAAGCCTTTTTCTTGAATCTGAGAAATCTTGTCCCTGCCATTGGAAATGCTCTCTCATGGCATGTAAGGTTTCCTCAAAGGAAAATTCCTCTGGTGGAGAGGCAGAAGGAATTGATTCTTCAGCATCGGAATCTTCATAAGCAGAAAAAGGAGCCTCTGGATGGTCTGTATTGTCTGAATCATCAGAAGAGTCATCTGAGGAGACTGGCTCAGGGGGCTCTGCTCTAGGTCTCTTTTCTGGAGGTTGAGAGGCCCTGTCTGGGTGAGATTGGGATCCCCTTATTAAAGAGATGAGATCCTCTGCCAGAGTAAGCATTTGGGAACTGGAACCGGGCCTGTGAGAGGGGGGCTTAACAGGCACAGACTTAGCAGTTTTGGCTGCTTTAGCCCTGGCAAAGGCCTTTATAGACATGGCTGCAGGAGGCCTAGCAGCACCACGTGCTGGGGTAGAGACATCCAAAGGGATGGTGTCTGATAAATCTAGAGAAACCACATTAGTAGGCAAAACTTCAGAGGCCGATTCAACTAAGGTAGCAGGAGCCTCAGTAGTAGTCATTGATTCGGCTGAAGATTGACCCGTTTGCTCGGTTTCGCCGAAACAGAGACACTCGCGGTTTGCTTAACCGTGGTTTCGCCGAAACCGCTGACCGCGAGTGCCGGTCTTTTCTTTGCGTTTTTAACAATTTGGGAAGTCGGAGGATCCACGGCATAATGTACGCAAAATCTGAGCGAAAAACTGTTCAGCAAACTCCGACGCGCCTAAGCGTTCGTCGGTTGAAGGAAGCACAGGCTAAACAGGCTGCTACGTCGTGGTCTGGGCCTAAACAAGGTAAGCAGTAAGAGTGGAAATCTTTATGAGGTATTTGTTTCCCACAAGTTAAACAGTTATTCACTTTTTCTGACATCGGCTGAGGCAAGAAAGAGTCCCCAACGGGTACTTAGCTTTTTAGAAGTCTTCTAAGTAGTATTCGGTAGTAGTAATCTCTGGTTCTGACCCACCGGCACTTGCGAACAGCTTCTGCTTCGGGCGCCATGTGGCAAGAAAGACTGAGGAAAATGGCGCCGGCTGATGCCTTTATACCGAAGACCAGCAGAGATGACGTTGGGTGAAGTGCGACACCAGCCGAGGCCAGACCCAGACTTTGGAATCCGGCCGAAGGGCTGCCTGACGACAGGACAACCCATTTGTTATGACTGCAGATGCATCCATGAAGGACATCTACAGAGGATGTTGATAGCAGGATGGTTTCTTGGGGTAGGTTGATTGCGGCCCATTGTAGTATCCCTTCTATTATAGGTGAGTTATTTCCGGGAGGAATAAAACTACAGAGGATGTTGATATCAGAATGGTTTCTTGGGGTAGGTTGGTTGCAGCCCATTGTAGTATCTCTCCTATTATAGGGGAGTTATTTCCTGGAGGAATATAACTACAGAGGATGTTGATAGCAGGATGGTTTCTTGGGTAGGATGATTGCAGCCCATTGCTGTATCCCTTCTATTATAGATGAGTTATTTCCTGGAGGAATATAACTACAGAGGATGTTGATACCAGGATGGCGTTTGGGGTAGGTTGATTGTGGCCTATTGTAGTATCCCTTCTATTTTAGGTGAGTTATTTCCTGGAGGAATATCACTACAGAGGATGTTGATAGCAGGATGGTGTTTGGAGTAGGTTGACTGTGGCCCACTGTAGTATCTCTTCTATTACAGGTGAGTTATTCCCTGGAGGAATGTAACTACAGAGGATGTTGATAGCAGGATGGTTTCTTGGGGTAGGTTGATTGTGTCCCATTGTAGTATCTCTTCTATTATAGGTGAGTTATTTCCTGGAGGAATATAACTACAGAGGATGTTGATAGCAGGATGGTGTTTGGGGTAGGTTGATTGTGGCCCATTGTAGTATCTCTTCTATTATAGGTGAGTTATTTCCTGGAGGAATGTAACTACAGAGGATGTGGATAGCAGGATGGTTTCTTGGGGTAGGTTGATTGTGGCCCATTGTAGTATCTCTTCTATTATAGGTGAGTTATTTCCTGGAGGAATATAACTACAGAGGATGTTGATAACATGTTGGTTTCTTGGGGTAGGTTGATTGCGGCCTATTGTAGTATCTCTTCCATTATAGGTGAGGTATTTCCTGGAGGAATATAGCTACAGAGGATGTTGATAGCAGGATGGTTTCTTGGGGTAGGTTGATTGTGGCCCATTGTAGTATCTCTTCTATTATAGGTGAGGTATTTCCTGGAGGAATATAACTACAGAGGATGTTGATAGCAGGATGGTTTCTTGGGGTAGGTTGATTGTGGCCCATTGTAGTATCTCTCCTATTATAGGTGAGTTATTTCCTGGAGGAATATAACTACAGAGGATGTTGATAGCAGGATGGTTTCTTGGGGTAGGTTGACTGTGGCCCATTGTAGTATCTCTTCTATTATAGGTGAGTTATTTCCTGGATGAATATAACTACAGAGGATGTTGATAGCAGGATGGTTTCTTGGGGTAGGTTGATTGTGGCCTATTGTAGTATCTCTTCTATTATAGGTGAGGTATTTCCTGGAGGTATGTAACTACAGAGGATGTTGATAGCAGGATGGTTTCTTGGGGTAGGTTGATTCTGCTTATTGTAGTATCTCTTCTATTATAGGTGAGATGTTCTGTTTTTCTGCAGTTAGGAATGCCATCTGTTTTACTGTGTCCAATTCTGCACCCAAGAATGTTCTTGTTTGGGATGGTATCAGTCTTGACTTTTTAAATTGACTGTGTATCCCAGGGCTTGTAGTAAGCAAATGACTTTTTGTAAGTCTTGTGTCAGCTTGCTTTTGTTGTCCGCTTGTATCAGGCAGTCGTCCAGGTATGGATAAATTTGGATTCCTGTAGCCTGCAATGGCGATTACTGATGCCAGGCATTTGTGAATACTCTGGGAGCAGTAGATAAGCCAAAGGGCAATGCTGAGAATTGATAATGCTCTGATCCTGCAAGAAATCTGAGGTATCTTCTGCAATTTGGTCGTATGGGGACGTGCAGGTATGCCTCCTTGAGATCTAGAGTTACCAGCCAACACTCCTTGCCCAGCATGAGAAGAAGTTGCTGTAGGGTCAGCATTTTGAATTTTGGAACAATGATGAATGTGTTTAAAGCGGACAGGTCGAGAATAGGTCTCCAACTTTTCTCTTTTCTTGGTACTAGGAAGAGTCTGGAGTAAAATCCTTTGCCCTGTTCTGTAGGTGGCACCCTTTCCACAGCTCTCATCTTTGTTAATTGAGCTATCTGTTTTAGAGCTTCTGTTTTTTGATTTGGTGGTAGGTTTGGCATTCCTCTTTTTACTGGTAAGGTGTGGAAATGAAACCTGTAGCCTTAGTCTATAGTTTGCAAAATCCACTTGTCTCTTGTGATAGTGCCAATTTTTTTGAAAATAAGGCTAACTTTCCGCCTAAGGGTGCTGCTATTTGTTCCCTGGAAGGCGGTGTCAGAGCCAAGTCACTGTGTTTGTTCTGTTGTAGTGCCAGTGGTTGTGTCTGTGCCTCATTGGTTATTGCCTTGCCACTGGCGTCCTCTGTAGGCACCTCCTCTGGATTGATTTCTGCCTCTGGAACGTCTATTCCTGCCTCTCTGAGATTTAGAGGCGTCTGGAAAGGACCAATTTTTGGAAGGCCAGTTCCTGCTAAACCTTGGGGGCTGAACCTGTAAGAAATCTTTAACTGTTTGTACAGATTTTGCCTTCTCTTCCACTTTCTTCATTACTTGCTGGGCAGGAGAACCAAATAGACTGACCTTATCCATAGGAGCATCTAATAGTTTTGCTTTAACATGATCCGGCAAGACCTGTTCTTTCAACCATGCATGTCTTCTTATAACTGTGCCAGTCATGGCTAATCTAAATGAAGCCTCCAGTGCATCATAGCCACATTTTAAAGAATGGTTACTAACCTGCTGAATGTTATTCACCATTTCTAAAACATATTTCTTATCTAAGGAATCATCAGAGGACAGTTTCTTAGTTAACTGATCAAGCATAAACTCTTGGTATTGGATCATATGAAACTGACAGTTCAAAGCTCTAGCTGAGAGAGTAGCAGAGGTGTATACTTTTTTACCCCATCTCTCTAAGGACCTGGATTCCCTTTCAGAAGGAGAGGGTTTTAGCTGAGGTCGAGCTTCTGCCTTAGGCCCCTGGGAGATAGTCTCAGGATCTGCAAGGGAGCCTTGTATAGGTGGTGATGAGTGTCCGGTACCCTGTAAAACCTATCGGGCTTGGCAGGGGCTGGAGGTAAAGTATCAGGAGCAGTGCAAACATCATTAAATGCATCATCCACAACAGGAAGAACTGGAGGTATAGCTAAGGGCCTATGTTGTGGTAAGTGTAGAAAGGTCCTAAGCCTTTTTCTTGAATCTGAGAAATCTTGTCCCTGCCATTGGAAATGCTCTCATGGCATGTAAGGTTTCCTCAAAGGAAAATTCCTCTGGTGGAGAGGCAGAAGGAATTGATTCTTCAGCATCGGAATCTTCATAAGCAGAAAAAGGAGCCTCTGGATGGTCTGTATTGTCTGAATCAGAAGAGTCATCTGAGGAGACTGGCTCAGGGGGCTCTGCTCTAGGTCTCTTTTCTGGAGGTTGAGAGGCCCTGTCTGGGTGAGATTGGGATCCCCTTATTAAAGAGATGAGATCCTCTGCCAGAGTAAGCATTTGGGAACTGGAACCGGGCCTGTGAGGGGGGGGGGCTTAACAGGCACAGACTTAGCAGTTTTGGCTGCTTTAGCCCTGGCAAAGGCCTTTATAGACATGGCTGCAGGAGGCCTAGCAGCACCACGTGCTGGGGTAGAGACATCCAAAGGGATGGTGTCTGATAATTCTAGAGAAACCACATTAGTAGGCAAAACTTCAGAGGCCGATTCAACTAGGGTAGCAGGGGCCTCGGTAGTAGTCATGGATTCGGCTGAAGATTGACCCGTTTGCTCGGTTTCGGCCGAAACCGAGACACTCGGGTTTGCTTAACCGTGGTTTCGGCGAAACCGCGGACCGAGTGCCGGTTTTCTTTGCGTTTCTTAACAATTTGAGAAGTCGGAGGATCCGGCGGCATAATGTACGCAAAATCTGAGCGAAAAACTGTTCAGCAAACTCCGACCGCGCCTAAGCGTTCGTCGGTTGAAGGAAGCACAGGCTAAACAGGCTGCTACGTCGTGGTCTGGGCCTAAACAAGGTAAGCAGTAAGAGTGGAAATCTTTATGAGGTATTTGTTTCCCACAAGTTAAACAGTTATTCACTTTTTCTGACATCGGCTGAGGCAAGAAAGAGTCTAGCGGGTACTTGGCTTTTTAGAAGTCTTCGAAGTAGTATTCGGTAGTAGTAATCTCTGGATCTGACCGACCGGCACTTGCGAACAGCTTCTGCTTCGGGCGCCATGTGGCAAGAAAGACTGAGGAAAATGGCGTCGGCTGATGCCTTTATACCCGAAGACCAGCAGAGATGACGTCGGGTGAAGTGCGACACCAGCCGAGGCCAGACCCAGACTTTGAAATCCAGCCGACCGAAGGGCTGCCTGACGACAGGACAACCCATTTGTTAGGACTGCAGATGCATCCTTGAAGGACATCTACAGAGGATGTTGATAGCAGGATGGTTTCTTGGGGTAGGTTGATTGCAGCCCATTGTAGTATCCCTTCTATTATAGGGGAGTTATTTCCTGGAGGAATATAACTATAGAGGATGTTGATATCAGGATGGTTTCTTGGGGTAGGTTGGTTGTGGCCCATTGTAGTATCTCTTCTGTTATAGGTGAGTTATTTCCTGGATGAATATAACTACAGAGGATGTTGATAGCAGGATGGTTTCTTGGGGTAGGCTGATTGCGGCCCATTGTAGTATCTCTTCTATTATAGGAGAGTTACTTCCTGGAGGAATATAACTACAGAGGATGTTGATAGCAGGATGGTTTCTTGGGGTAGGTTGATTGTGGCCTATTGTAGTATCTCTTCTATTATAGGTGAGTTATTTCCTGGAGGAATATAACTACAGAGGATGTTGATAGCAGGATGGTGTTTGGAGTAGGTTGACTGTGGCCCACTGTAGTATCTCTTCTATTACAGGTGAGTTATTTCCTGGAGGAATGTAACTACAGAGGATGCTGATAGCAGGATGGTTTCTTGGGGTAGGTTGATTGTGTCCCATTGTAGTATCTCTTCTATTATAGGTGAGTTATTTCCTGGAGGAATATAACTACAGAGGATGTTGATAGCAGGATGGTTTCTTGGGGTAGGTTGACTGTGGCCCATTGTAGTATCTCTTCTATTATAGGTGAGTTATTTCCTGGAGGAATATAACTACAGAGGATGTTGATAGCAGGATGGTTTCTTGGGGTAGGTTGATTGTGGCCTATTGTAGTATCTCTTCTATTATAGGTGAGGTATTTCCTGGAGGTATGTAACTACAGAGGATGTTGATAGCAGGATGGTTTCTTGGGGTAGGTTGATTGCGGCTTATTGTAGCATCTCTTCTATTATAGGTGAGGTATTTCCTGGAGGAATATAACTACAGAGGATGTTGATAGCAGGATGGTTTCTTGGGGTAGGTTGATTGTGGCCTATTGTAGTATCTCTTCTATTATAGGTGAGGTATTTCCTGGAGGAATATAGCTACAGAGGATGTTGATAGCAGGATGGTTTCTTGGGGTAGGTTGATTGTGGCCTATTGTAGTATCTCTTCTATTATAGGTGAGGTATTTCCTGGAGGTATGTAACTACAGAGGATGTTGATATCAGGATGGTTTCTTGGGGTAGGTTGATTGCGGCCTATTGCAGTATCTCTTCTGTTATAGGTGAGGTATTTCCTGGAGGAATGTAACTACAGAGGATGTTGATTCTCGTTTTGTTTTTAAGGGACATAACTGAGCCTAATGTCTCTGCATTCTAGAATTTGGGAAGTGGGCTTTTAGTGGTTGGAGGTTGAGTGTATTTTTAAATAAGATTGTAACTCCACCTCCCTTTCTGGTACCTCTATCTTGCCTTAGGATGTTATAGCCTGGGGAAGAATTTCTTCGTTTTGTGTGGGAGGTTTTAGCCAGGTCTCTGTAATGGTTAGTATGTCTGGGGAGTAGTGGGATATGAATGTGTGAAAGTCATGTAGTTTGTTGGATATGCTACGTGTGTTTATATTGATAATAAGTAGGTCTGACTTGTGTTTCTGGGATAAGACGGGGTTGCTTGGAACTGGGTTGTGGTGTATGTCCCCCTGGGATTAGTAGCCATTTTCTGAGGAATAGTGTGAGTTTTATGGCATAGAATATATCTACGTGTTTTTTAGGTACTGTTAGCCTTTTGTGAGGTAGTGTGGTTGCTGTTTTATGTATGCAGAGTAATGAGTTGTTGTTAAATAGTGTGGAGCATAATACTATATTTGTGTGAGGTTTTTTGTGTGTGTGCATGTACGCGTGTGTGTGAGAGGTTTTGTGCGTGCGTGTGTCATGTGGTAGTGTTTGCTGGTATGTTAGAGTGTATGGCTTGGTATAAGCTAGAGTGGTGAGCGTTAGTAGCAGTAATCCTAGTATGCCTTGCATAGTGTGGGTGGGGTGTACAGAGGAGGTTGTTGTGATGTGGAAAAGATTTCATACCCACTTCTCACACCCTTCCAAATATCCTCAACTTGAATTAGTATGGGTCCAAACACAACAAATCTTTACTTTACTGGTAATTACAGGTTTCCCCTTCACATTCTTGGAGGAATACATTAAATAGTTAAACATGACACCCCAGGTGGAAGTCAAACCACCTTTTTATCAGAGACTTTAATTGCCCAGACATCAAATGGTCTACCTACATATCCAACTACAGTTATACTCAGGTCTTTCTCATCATCAGTTCCAGATACTGAGTTCAGTTACTCTTCTCAATAGAGTAAAAACCACAGATATCCAGACTTGCTGAAAAACAGAGGAAAACGAGCCAGAAAACAGTAGGCTCGACCGTTGCAAAGAAATAGCCACAAAGTGAATATGAATTAGCGCTTTCTTCCACTTTATTTAAAATGTGAACTTCATCAGAAAAACGGGAACTCTCCCATGTTCCCGTTTTTATACAAGGAAAACAGGAAATGATGTAAAGTGACAGGTGAATGAATAACCTCAAAAAATTAATATACAATTACAAATCCAGAATTGCATCACCATGTCATGACGCAACAATGAAACAGTCAAAAATGTAATTTATATTCATTCCTGATATACTATAACCAATACCTTACCAATAAAAAAATTATTATATTATAAACTTATTTACGTAAAACACTCCCTTATAATTTATATCTAATGTTATAAATTAGGTCATATCTACATATTAACTTTCCATAGATATTCAGTAATAACCAAATACGGCATTGATTATTCTAATATAAAAATATCGATATGTACGATATTATACCTAGTTATATGTACATATTCTAGTCAATTACTGAAACAAATATTGTCCTAATATGCCTTCATGAATAATATTATAAAATATTAGTATGGATTGAATCAAAAAATTCATTGATCTTGCATGTATATGACATGACATGGTGATGCAATTATGGATTTGTAATTGTATATTAATTTTTTGAGGTTATTCATTCACCTGTCACTTTACATCATTTCCTGTTTTCCTTGTATAAAAACGGGAACATGGGAGAGTTCCCGTTTTTCTGATGAAGTTCACATTTTAAATAAAGTGGAAGAAAGCGCTAATTCATATTCACTTTGTGGCTATTTCTTTGCAACGGTCGAGCCTACTGTTTTCTGGTTCGTTTTCTTCTCAATAGAGGTAAAAACCTCGGCGACCTTGTCTTAACTAACCAGCTGCTTCAGGTATTCTCTTCTGCAGTTAAATCTAACCACATCACACCTTTTGCTCCAGGACCAGCCTTCATAGTTCCAAGTAAGCCATCTACATTCATGAATGTTAGCAAAACCAATTATTAGACTTACTAACCTTTTTGGGAAAAAAGGGTCCCAATCACCTCAAATCCCAGAACATTGACATCCCAGTCCACATAAGTTTATTACTAATTAAATCATTGCACACAGAATATAGTCCTTGTTGATCATAAACAAAATAACTCTAAGAAATCCATAACAACTTCTGTCAGAAGTCCAATCTAGTGGGATAACAAGCAAATTATATTACTAGAAATATAAGCTCCAAGCCGTATATAAAAATTGCCTCCTCCCACCTCAAAATCAAAACAATAAAATTAATATAAGACTCAATAAAGCTAATTAGATGTACCAAGCCTGCCGCTGAGAACAAAACAGTTAACACCAAGGACAAAAGAAGACCTTTCTGAACTAGACTGAAAGTGGAAGTACCCAAAACCAACCTAGAATCCACAGCCAACATCTTGTATTCCCTATACCAGTTCAGACCAACAGCCCACCCACTCTTCATTAATGCTTATCAAGTTTCAACAACCCTCTCAAATAAAAAAAAAAAAAAAACCTAGCTGGGTATGCTGTCTGGTCTCATTATCATAGCTATCACCTGGTAAGCTTAAAGCATCACCAAACCAGTGGTCTTCTAAGTCTCTCCACTGGATATCTCCTTGAAGGATGCAGAAATACCTCAGACATCTCTCTATAAGGGTAACCCTACACTAATCCCGGAAATTACTGCATCATCAGTCTCAGTAGCCTTACATGTAAAGCCGTAGAACACATTTACTTATTTTTATTCTATTTTACATTTGTTGAGCGGGATAGTCTAAATGGATTTATGTCCATTTTCAGTAGAGTCCCGGGGAGAAGCTCCAAGAGATTACTAGACTATTAACATATAGGTACTAGTTGTTATGGAGTTAAATACTACACATTTTAAACAGTTCAGGAATCTTCAGTTTATACAAAAAACATGTTACAAGCATATTAGATAAGATATTTTAGACTTTATGTACAAGACTTCATTAGTAACTACAAAGTAATTGTTAAACAAATGTATACTTCAAGTTTCAACAGTTCAGCAATGCTCACAGGCTAAACAATACTTGGTGCATGCCTGAGGTAGGATACTTTAGAATGATATGCAGAAGAATTTAACTGGAGATAATTTAAAATACCTATTAGGATAAGATATGTTTTTGCCAAAGATGGGCCTTGATCCAAAAAGACACAGACACAGCAGGAATTAGGTCTTAAGAAGGAGTATTTGGGATATAATATGAGATTAGTCTGGATTTGTACAGGGACATAACCAATGGGTTTTAAGATAGAGTTTCAGATTGTGTTTGAAAGTGTAAATGAAGACAGTGATGTAAGTTCATGGGGGAGTTGGTTCCAATACTTTCCAACTGCATTTCAGAACAGAGCATCTCCTGCCATGTTATTAGATTTACATGTTGATACAAGTAGTTTATTAGAGAAGTGTAAAGTTGAAAGATTCTTAAATTGGGTAACAAGACTAGCACATATTGGGGTATTGGACGGTTGGAAAAGGGTTGCGTGCAATGGTGAGTTGTTTAAAGTGAATCTGATTCAGAAGCTCTAACTAGCCTAATTGTTTCAGATTATGGCAGTGATGGGTCCTAAAGGAGGAAGCAGTAGCAAATCTGGCAATGCTATTGTAAGCATTGGCTAGCTTGTTAAGGTTAGTTTTTGACAAGTAAGTATATATGGAAGAAGCATAAAGAAGTGTGGAGATGAGGTGGGAATAGGCAACAGTGGTTCTGGCTAGTGGGGAGAGAAAGGGTTTTATCCTATAGAGGGAGCCTTGTTTCCTGTTGACAGTTTTTATGGTATTGTTGATATGGGTTTCAAAGTTCAGGTTGTTATCAATGGTTACCCCTAGTTGTTTAGTTGTTGGATCGAGAGATATGAGTGTAGCATTACTGGATAAGACTGAAAAGTTCATTGGGAGTGATTTACGGGTAGGAGTGAAGAGGAGGAGTTTGGTTTTTTGGGGGTTCGAGAGGAGGCAGCATTGCAGAAACCAATTTTCTGTTTTGTTGAACATTGTCTGAGTTAGAGTCTGTAGTTGGGATTGAGATTTACCCAAGTAGATTATTGTTGAATCATCTGCGTATTGTACACAGTTAGTTAAAGGAATAGCTAGGTTGAGGTCACTGATAAATGAGAAAAGGAGGGGGCCCAATATAGAGCCCTGAGGAACACCTAGGGTAACTGGGAGATGGGATGAGAGGTTGTTGTCCCATAGCACTGCCTGATCTATTATCAAGATAGGACTGGAACCATTTTATAGTCTGTGTCCAGAGAGAAGGATTTTAGAATATTGAGAAGTAAGTGGTGATTGACCATGTTGAATGCTTTTGAAAGGTCGATGAAAAGTGCTGAAGAGAAAAGATTGTTATTACGGTTTTTATTGATGCCGTCAGTGAAGAATAGGAGTGCAGTTGTTGTACTGTGGAAAGGCCTGACGCCATGTTGAGATTTGGCCAGTAAATTGTTCTGGAGTAGGTGGTCTAGTAACGGTATGTGAATGCACTTTTCCATTATTTTAGCTAATGGGGAAAGTAGAGCTATGGGACGATAGTTAGAATATTCTCTGGAGTTTCATCCCTTGTGTAGGGAGATAATGTAGGAGATTTTCCAGATGGTGGGAATAGTGCTTTCTTGTATGGTTCTATTTATCAGCAATGATACAGGATAAGCTATGACTTTCGCTGCCTTTTGCAGGTATTCAGCAGGTAGCTTGGTCAGCTGAGGGGGTAGTAGGTTTTAGTTTACTTGAGAGGTTGCAGGTTTAGAGTTGGGAGAGAGTTAGTAGTACTGGTTGGAAGGGTAGAGCTATCGGCTGTTAGTTGATTAGCAAGTGTTTGGATGGTGTCGGTGAAGAAGGTATTAAAAGCATTAGCAGTTTGATTTGGATTGTCAGAATTTGATCCTATAGGGGGTGGTGTTGCGGATTGGCCTGGTTGAAGTAGTCTGTTTATGCTAGCCCGGAACATTTGTGGATTATTTTGGTTGGTCTGTTGGAGGCGGAAGTAAAAGTTTTTTTTTATCTTCGAGTAAAGCTTTCTTAGTCTCATTTCTTTTTTGCCTGAACTGTTGTTGGTCTACGGGGATTTTAGTTGTTCTCCATAGTGCCCAAACTTTATCTGTTGAATTTTCTGCCTGGTTTCCTTTGTAAGCCATGGGGCGGGTTTAGATTTAATTTTGATGGAACGCTTTGGTGCATGGTGGTTAAGGATTGTTAAGAATTTTGAGTAAGTAGTTTGTTGCTTCAAGTAGGAGGTATTTTATAGGTGACCACTCACTTTCTTTTAGTTCAGCTTGGAAGTTTACTGGTGTTAAAGTTTCTGTTGCTTCTTATTGTTTTATATATGGTTGGGTTGTGTGAGCTCGACCTTTGCCTGATTATCTAAGTGAGAGAATGGTCACTTACATCGTCAGGGAGGGTCCCTACATTATAGAGTTGTTGGCGATTATTTATTAGAATCCAGTCTAGGATGGATTCTTTGTTATTGGGTTTATTAATTCTGGTTGGGGGGTTGTTTGTGAGAAGCCATTCAGGCTAATATGGGAGGCTGGTGATTCAGTAGAGCAGTCCTTCCAGTCTATATTAAAGTCTCCAAGAATTATTGTCTCTTGGGGAGTTTTTGTGGAGAGTTCAGCAAGGATACCTTCCAGAGTGGTGATGTTGTTACCAGGGGGCAAGTAGATACATATTATATTTAGGGATTTGCTGGGATTAAGTTGAAGTTTGGTGCTAATGATTTCTGCATTGTTTTCAGAAGAGGAACCAAGATCTAGTATAGATATTTGTAGCCCTTCTTTACAGAGGATAGCAACACCCCCTCTTTTTTTACTTTGCAGTCTTGTCTCAAGATGTATCCAGATGGAATCATTTCAACATCTTGTGTAGTGGGTTTTAGCCATGTTTCTGTTAAACAAAGTATATCAAAGGAATGAACATCCAGGAGAGCATGGAGGTGGGCAATTTTATTATTTATGCTGCGAATATTGAGGTGAGCTATATAGAGTGAGTTGGGAGATTTAGATGGGATATTTGGGGTAGCGGGAACATGAATTTGTGGTTCTGTGCTTGTTTTTTGCCTTGGTCCTAGGTTAGGATGAATCTCCCCATCTAGTAAGAAGAGGTGTAATAGTTTAAGGGACTGTGGAGGTTAAAGTAATGGTGAAGAGGTTTTTGAGGTTTTAGTTGTATTTGATATGGGTCAGTCTGTGATAATTAGCAGGTAAATAGCTAGGTAAAGATGTTATATTTATGTGTTCTGGGGTGTTAGAGGCATAGTACTTGCTTGTGCATTAGGGAAGTTCAGCTGTAAATATTTTGACTGTTCATATGAGGTTAGCAGGTAGGTTGCTGTTAGAGAAAGTAGGTGAAAGACAAAGATTAGGAGCCTTAGCTGGATTTGGAAAGGTTGTGCTTGCATAGTGACTAATAAGCTTACTGGTATTCTTTAAAGGGGAGGAGTTATACTAGGGGCGATTAGAGAGAGGTGTATGTAGAATGTTAACAAGAAGACTATTGTGATTGGATTGGAGAGGAAGAGGGTGTGGTGAGGATGTATAAGCTTAGGAGCAGTAGGGGTGGGAAGTGGAGTGAGCCCGCAGGGAGAATGGAGCGGTTAGAGATGAGAGGTAAGGAGCTGAAAAGAACAATCAGTTGAAGCAGGGATTACAGTAGGTAAGTAACTCTAAATACTGGAATAAACTTAAAAGAGTAAATAATAAGAGCTATTTGGAGGGTGTGTGAGAGCTAACCATAAAAAGAAATAGAGGTTATGGGCTACAGTTTAATAGCAAGTCTGTGGATAAACAGTATAAAGCAAAGGTGTAGTACAGGTCAGAAGGCTTCAAGGCCTGGAAGGGACAAGTCTGCCACCTGGTGGCCCAAATTAATTTATTGTAAGCAGGGTAAAAAAGGAGTAAGTTTAGGTTCCTAATGCAAGAAAAGGAGTAGTGGTTCCGAGTGTCTTTAAATGGTGAAAAAAGTAGATTAGACTGGTTACAGAGTGGGGAGGAAGTAAAGCTGCTGGTTTTCCTGGCTAGCGCTTTATAAAGTACAGTTGTGTACACTTACCATAAATGTAGATGTCTGAGTGTATTCACTGTTGCAGTCATTACATTTGGGTAATCCTGCTGGCAGGTTGCCCTCAGTTGGCCTGAATTCCAAAGTCTTAGGTCCTGTGTCGGCTGCTGTCGCCCCTTCCCTGACGTCAGGGGTATAAAAGCAGCCGCCGACACCATTTTCTTCAGTTTTTCTTGCCCCAGATGTCAGGTGCCCCCTAAAAGGGTAGCCAAAATGTATATACATACATATATATATATATATATATATATATATATATATATATATATATATAAATACATGCACCAATATAAATTTTGCCTTCATCTACAAGCAAATACACCACATAGTTTGTATATATCAGAGAAGGAAAGAAAAGTTCCATCAGTAAAAAGGGGGAAGGCGGGTGGATAACCTGGACTGCAACAGTGAATACACTCGAACATCTGCATTTATGGTAAGTGTACACAACTGTACTATGTTCTTCGTGCTTCACTGCTGCAGTTATTATATTTGGGTAGAGTCCCAAAGCTATGGTTGGGAGGCTGGAGCTAAACAGCATTAGGAGCGGCTATGAGGCCCTGTAAAACTGCAGTGGCAAAGCCTGCCCTGGATTTAGAGTAGACTGGCAGATGATAGTGCTTTGTAAAGGTATGCACTGAACTCCAAGTAGCAGCCTCTAAAATGTCTTTGGTTGGAACTCCCCTGAGAAAGGCTGAAGTGGCTGCAGCTCTGGTGGAATGTGGCCTAATGCCCTTAGGCTCTGGCTTGCCATGGTGTAAATAGCAGAAACGAATACGGTGGCCTATCCTCTTTTAAATAGTCTGCTTTGAGGTAGCCTTTCCTTGTAATCCTGCAGCATATGCCACTAGTAATTGTTCTGTCTTCCTGAAAACTTTGGTTCTGTCCAAGTAGAATCTAAGCTGTCTTGTGTACGTCCAAAGAATGCAGAAGTATCTCCCCCTTGTTCTGTGGATTTGGATAAAAAAGTTGGCAGATCAATAGTTTGGTTAAGAGCCACACTGGACACCACCTTAGGCATAAATGTTGGGTTTGTCCTCAGTGAGACCCTGTCTGGATAAAAAATGATAAAAGGTTCCACAGCCATGAATGCCTGTAGCTCTGAAACTCATCTTGCAGAAGTTATTGCTAGGAGCAGAGCTGTTTTCCAAGATAAAAACTTTATATCAGCAGTAGCAGCTGGCTCAAAAGGAGGCAGGGTGATTTTTCCAAGACTTAGTTGAGGTCCCATGCAGGTATTGGTGATCTCCTTGGAGGCCTTACATTTTTGGCTCCTCTGAGGTACTACTTTAATAAAGTATGAGAGAAGATTGGTGGCTCTGTATTGTAATGAGCCGAAATGGCAGAGGCATGAATTTTAATAGATGAAAAAGACAGGCCTTTGTCCAGCATCTCAGTTAAGTATTGCAAAATCTGAGGAATATTTGGCACAGCTGTATCAGTTCCTTGTGCCTGGTTCCAAGCATAGAATCTCTTCCATTTCCCAGCATAAGATTTTCTAGTACTAGGCCTTCTGGCTTCAAAAATGACATCCATCACAGCTTTACTGAGAGGTGTGTTTTGTATGACTACATTATCTGCCATGCTGCCAGGTTTAAAGTTCTGATTTGGCTGTGCAGGATCGGATTGTTTTGCTGGGACAGTAGATGAGGCATTTGAGGTAAGGTCCAGGCTGGGCATTGAGACAAGCTCCTTAGGATTGGATACCAGTACTGGTGGGGCCAGTCTGGGGCAATCAGTATCATCTTTGGCTTCTCCTGTCTGACCTTTAGGAGTACCTTGGGGAGGAGAGGCAGTGGAGGAAAGGCATATACTGATAGGTTTTTCAGGCTGAAAGATAGGGCGTCCACTTTCAGTGCTTGTCTGTGATAAATCTTTGTGCAGAATCTTTTTAGTTGGTAGTTGTGAGGGGAGGTAAATAGACCTATGTCCGGGCATCCCCATTTCCTTGTTATCACGCTGACGACTTGTGGATCCAGCTGCCACTCGTGGGGATCCATGATGTTTCTGCTTAGTTCGTCTGCCAGAGTGTTTATTTCCTGGCAGGAATTGTGCCTGCAGATGTACTTGGTAAGTAAATGCTGTGTCCCACAAAGTCATGGTTTGTCTGCAAAGGGGGTAAGAATGTGTGCCCCCCTGCTGGTTTATATATCACATGACCGTGGTGTTGTCTGTCTATCAGTAGTTGCCCTGGATGAAGTAGGTCCTTGAAGGCTGTCAGGGCATTTTGAACAGCTAGCATCTCTTTTTGATTGATACGTAGATGCATTTTGTTTGAGGACCATGTGAATGGCTGTCCCTTGTTCTGGTGACAGGCCTTTGCCCACCATCGAAACTCCTGTTGCAGGCAGGGAATGAGAGTAATCATTGTTTCCAGGCTGTGCCAATGTTGAGTCCAAACACTTTTTAGGTACCATTGAAGTTTGAATTAGTAGGATGCAGGATGCCATGAAGTCCAAAGTCTGCAGAATTTTTCTTGCAGATAACTGGGCCTTTGTTGCCAACATTTTGAAATAGGTAGTCAGTTGCCTTTGTCTGGTGTGAGATAAGCCATCTGGGCAGTTGTATTTAAGCTTGCACCCAGGAATATTATCTCTTGAGAGGGTACTAGGTTTGATTTATTTTCATTTACTGTGTACCCTAGGCATGTTAGGAATCTCTGCACAAACGCCAGATGCTGTAGAAGAATGTCCTTGTTCTCTGCTTGAATTAGACAGTCGTCCAAGTAAGGATATATTTGTATTCCTCTGTCTGCAGAATGCAATTACTGGTGCCAGGCACTTTGTAAAGACCCTGGGTGCAGTAGATAAGCCAAAGGGCAGTGCAGAGAATTGGTAATGCATTGAGCCAGCCTTGAATCTGAGGCATCTTCTGCATGATTGTCTGATTGGGACATGCAGGTATGCCTCTTTTATCTCTAAAGTCACAAGCCAAGCATTCTTGCCCAGCATGGGCAGAAGCTGCTGCAAAAGTCAACATTTTGAATTTTGGTATATCCAGGAATGTGTTCAGAATAGATATGTCCAGCATTGGTCTCCAGGCTTTGTCCTTTCTGGGTACCAAGAACAGTTTTGCATAAAATCCTTGTCCCTGCTCTTGCTCTGGTACTTGCTGAATGGCCCCCATGTCCATGAGGAATGAGACTTGTTTTTTCACCTCTGCCCATTGATTTTTTGGCAGATCTGGCCAGCCGTTTGCCTTTGGCAGGGAATGGAAATGGAACTTGTAGCCTTGTGACACTATATTTAGAACCCACTTGTCCTGTGTTATAACGTACCAATTTTGAGAAAAAAGTGCTATTTTCTCCCTAAGGGTGCTGCCAGGAGGTAAGTGCTTGGTGCAGACAAGGGGAAGTCATTGAGACCGTTTCCTGTATGGTTGTGATTTGTCTTCTCCAACTTTGGAGGTAGAAGCACCCCATTGCTTTGACCTGTATGAACCTTGCACCTGGGATCTGCCTCTAGGGCATATGCCCCTTTGAGGTCTGTCTGACACAGTAAAGGACCAATTATTTGTAGGCCAGTGTCTACTAAACCTAGGTGGCTGTACTTGTAAAAAATCTTTGACAGTTTGCATAGATTTAGCTTTGTCCTCCATTTTCTTTAACCCCTCTTCTGCCTCAACACCAGAGTATCATGCTGTAAAGGTGCATCTAATAATTTAACTTTGACATGATCAGGCAGATTTTGTTCCTTTAACCAAGCATGCCTCCTAATTACAGAACCCGTAACTGCAACCCTGCAGGAGGCCTCCAAAGAATCAAAACCACATTGCAAGGTATGCTTTCCAACTTGTTCAGCTGCATGCAATAAATCCTGCATTTCCTTGTTTTCTGTGCATTCAGAGTTTAACAACATTTTCTGTTTAAGCAATGCCATGGCATGTTGCTGATATTTGAGCATACGAAACTGACAGTTTAAGCCCTTATAGCCAAGGTAGCAGATGTGTAAACTTTTTTTCCCCATCTACCAGTGCCATAGAATCCCTGTCAGAGGGGGTAGGGTTTTTTGCAGCGGAAGCCTTAACTCCTTTGGGACCCTGTGAAATAGTTTATGGGTCTGCAGCAGGGATTTTAAAAAGGAATTTATGAGAGTCAGGAACCCTGTAATATCTGTCAGGCTTAACAGGAGCTGGAAGTAAGGAATCAGGGGTCAGACTAGACTCCGAAAACACATCATCTACAATGTCTAACACAGGTGGAATGGCTAGAGGCCTGTGCTGAGAAGTAAAAGGAAATCCCTGAGCCTCTTTTTAGATTCTGAAAAATCTTGGCTCTCCCAGTGGAAATGCTCCCTCATGGTATGCAAGGTTTCCCCAAAAGAATAGTCCTCTGGAGAAGCTGAAGGTATAGATTCTTCAGCATCAGAATCTTCATAGGAGGAAGAGAATATTCCTGATCAGAAGAGGAATCAGAAGAAATAGAAACCTGATCTGAAGATTCATAGTCAGTCTCTTGCCTAGGCCTCTTATCAGGAGGGGGATGGGAACCCCTGATCAAGGTAATCAAGTCTTCGGCCATTTTTGAGCATCTGTTTTTTGGGCATAGAAGCCTGTCCACGTGGCTCTTGAGTTTGTTTCTTTGCTTTAGAAGGTGCTTTAGTCTTTGACTTTGTAGCTGAAGTCGGTTTAATGTAAAGATGTTTAGGTCTGAAAACACCCTCAGAAGCCGGTGCCTGCTCAGCGGCTCTGGACCCATCTGAGGGAATAGTGTCCAAGGCTCCAATACCTTGAGCTTCCAGCGGCATAGCAGACTCCACGTGGGAGTTGGTAGTGGCCTGCGACTCTAAAGTAGCGGGCGTCAAGGGCTGTGAAAGCGCCTCACTGAGACCCGGCGAACCGGCGACTGGCTTAGGAGAAGTTTAGTCGGTTTTGGACCTTGGTTGTTTATCTCTCTCCTTTTCTTTGCGTTTTTTGTGAACTCCGATAGTCGGATGGCTATCCGACGACATTTCTGGATAATTAAGCAGGCATCCAAAATAGTTTAAAGCAAAATCATACTGACGGCTTAACAGTGCGTTGGTTAAATCTAGCACAAAACCGACAACCAGAAACTTTGTGATCATGGCCCTAGGCAAGGAATACAGTAAGAATGAAAGTCCTTATGAGGTATTTGCTTTCCACAAGAAATACAATTAATTTTTTCTGACATCGGTCTGGAGCAAGAAAAAAGTTTCCCCAACGGGATACTTAGCTTTATTGAAAACTTTGGGTCTGAAACTCTAACACGAAAATCTCAGGAGTCGGCCAACCGGCACATGCAAACTGCTTCTGCTTCGGGCACCGCTCGGCAAGAAAGACTGAAGAAAATGGCGTCGGCTGTTTCTTTTATACCTCTGACGACCTGACATCAGGGAAGGGGCAACAGCAGCCGACGCAGGACCCAAGACTTTGGAATTCAGGCCGACTGAGGGCAACCTGCCAGCAGGATTACCCAAATGTAATGACTGCAACATTGAAACACGAAGAACATCCACCTAGTTCTAATAATAAGTTATAGGCTATACTGGCCGTGATTAGTTTAAACACATACATTTATGCTCCCTTTACTGAGAAAGTACAGGGATATGTTGCTCAACTGTGGAGACTGAAGGGAGTTTGGACAGGGTCCTTGTCCTTCAGGTTGTTAGTTTCGGTGTCCTAGAGCAGTGTACTCAGATTGGAGAGCTGGGATTGTTTTAGGAGGAAGAGAGAGAGAGAAAAATAGTAGAAACAAGATATTTAGTTTAGTATCAAAGGCATTGTAAATAAAAAGAATATTACAAGCATATAATCACGTAGAACTGTACAAGAATGTAGTTCAGGCTATCAAGTTGTCTAGAAAGATGCAGCACTCCTTACAAGTCTTCTAATTAGTATTATAGCAAGTCCTTATCAAAAGTCAGTCAGCAAAATTCTGGTCAAATCTTATTATTCTAACTAGGCTAGGAGCAAGACTATAGGAAGCTACAAGGTACATATCCAGTTAGGTAACAATGACAGCTGTAAAGTTATCATTAGCGCTAACACTATAGAGCAATAACTATAACTATAGCTTAACTATAGCTTACATTAATAATGTAGTTCACGCTTTTTATTAACAGCTCATATATATAAATAAGTAATGCAGATAGTAACTATATATGTAAGCTTCTATGTGCTTAATGAACATAAGTACTGTAAAAGCATAGCATGGTTACATTACTTTAGAATTAATCAGCAAGGACAACATAACATCTGCAGACTCCAAGCCCTTCACAATTCAGTTTCATCAAGAGTACAGCATATGTCTTCTTAACCTTGTTAACATCTTCACAAAAGTCACCAAAGCCTTACATGATAAACTTCACATGCACACTGTGGACCTGGACTTTTGGGGTTGAGGTGCCCCACTGTTGTCATCTGTTTGAGCCTTGGGGTTGAGATCTGCCTCTTGGGCATCTGTATCTGCCTCTCTGTGGCCTGACAGTGGAAAGGACCAATTTTGTGTTGGACAATTTCTGCTAAACCGAGGTGGCTGTACCTGTAAGAAATCCTTGACTGTTTGCATAGATTTAGCTTTATCCTCCACTTTCTTTAACACCTCTTCTGCCTTAACACCAAACAAGGTATCATGTTGTAAAGGAGCATCCAATAACTTTGCCTTAACATGGTCAGGTAAACTCTGTTCTTTTAACCAAGCATGTCTTCGAATAACAGAACCTGTAACTGCGGCTCTACAAGAGGCCTCTAAAGAATCAAAACCACATTGCAGAGTATGTTTTCCCACCTGTTCAACTGCATACAATAAATCCTGTATTTCTTTACAATCGGGAACTTCTGAGCTAGCAAGCATTTTCTGTTTTAACTGACCCATTACATATTGTTGGTACTTGCGCATGTGAAACTGGCAATTTAAAGCTCTTACTGCTAAAGTTGCAGACGTGTATACTTTCTTCCCCCATCTATCCAAAGCTCTGGAATCTCAGTCAGTGGGTACTGGATTTTTTGCAATGGAAGCCTTAACCCCCTTTGGGGGAAATAGTTTCTGGAAGGTTTTTTGTATAGAAACTTGTGAGAGTCAGGGACTCTATAATACCTATTTGGCTTGGCTGGAGCAGGGGGCAAAGAGTCAGGAGATAAGCTGGATTCAGAGAACACATCATCCACAATGTCTAGTCCAGGCGGAAAAGCCAGGGGCCTGTGCTGAGGCAGTAAGAGGAAATCCCTGAGCCTTTTCTTGGATTCTGAGTATTCCTGACTTTCCCAACGGAAATGTTCCCTCATGGTATGTAAAGTTTCCCCAAAAGAGTAATCCACAGGAAGAGAGGCTGAAGGGATAGATTCCTCAGCATCAGAGTCCTCACAGGGGGGTAAAGAGTATCCCTGGTCTGAAGAGGAATCAGAGGAAATGGAAACCTGATCAGAGAAGTCAGTCTGTATCCTGCCTTGGCCTTTTCTCAGGAGGGGGATGGGAACCCCTGATTAGAGTAATGAGGTCTTCAGCCATTTTAAGCATCTGTTTTTTAGGCATGGAGGACTGTCCAGGAGAATGCTGTACTTGTTTCTTTGTCTTTAATGGTACCTTTGTCTTGGCTGTTGATTTAATGGTAAGCTGTGAAGGTCTGAAAACACCCTCAGAAGCTGGTGCCTGCTCAGCAGCTCCGGACCCATCTGAGGGATTAGTTTCCGTAGGCCCAATACCTTGAGTTTCCAGAGGCCTAGTTGTCTCCACGTGGGAGACAGAGGCGGCCTGGGGCTTTGAGGTAGTGGGTGTCAGGGGCTGCGAAAGCACCTCACTGAGAACCGGCTAATGGCCTAGAAGAGGTTTCGTCGTCGGTTTTGGACCTCGGATGCCTGTCTTTATGTTTTTTCGGAATTGCAGTTGTCAGTTGATCCGATGACATAGTATAATTGAACTTTCAGCCAAAGTAGTGCAAAGCAAAATCAAAACACCTTTTTATAGTGCGTTTGTTAAATCTAGCACAAAACTGACTAGTGATGTCGTGATCAGGGCCTAGGCATGGAATACAGTAATAGTGGAAGTCCTTATGAGGTATTTGCTTCCCACAAGAAATACAATTAACTTTTTCTGAAATCGGTCTGAGGCAAGAAAAAAGTTTCCCCAATGAGGTACTTAGCTTTATTGAAGACTTCGGATCTGAAATTCAACTTCGAAAATCTCAGGAGTCGGCCGACCGGCACTTGCGAACTGCTTCTGCTTCGGGCACCGTGCGGCAAGAAAGACTGAAGAAAATGGCGTCGGATGCATCTTATATACCCCTGGCGCACTGACGTCAGGGAAAAAGCGACAGCAACCGACGCCGGACCAAGACTTTGGAACTCGGGACCACCTGACGGCAGGATAATCCAAGTGTGATGACTGCTGCAGTGTAACACGATCATCATTTGATACCATTCATTACATTTGATACCATCCCTCAAGCAAGCTTCATAAAAAAGGAACCTAACTAAGCATCAACCACTCTACAGTTGCTAAGGGACTACCAAAGAGAACACACAAATAAAATAAATGTCATTCTCCAAAAAGCAAAATATACCTAGCAGTGTCCCTAAAGCTTTTGGCCTAAATCTCCTCTTCAAGGGTGCTTATTTCCCTGAAATAAAGGCAAATACTAAGAAACTCTGGCTAACTAAATTTGCTGAATGCTAACTATAAATCATCCTAAACTCTCCCCACAGATTCACTAACACTCGAACAAGGCCTTGACTGTGCTGCTAATGACCGTTTGAACTATGGTCTCATCCTAAATATAAAGAAATGTAGTATATGGCAGTTAGAATTGCTGCCTTACATACAAAGATAGTAATAAAAACTGTTTTACTGCTCGTTAAAAACACTGATTTAATCTGACCGTTGGTAAAACTAGCCCCTGCATACTATCACATAAATGGAGTTCACCTTAGGGTTGACACCATGACCAGTGAGTTTGAAATTCAGAGAAAGAGACCTGTCCTTAAATCAAATCACTGAAAGTCAGAAAATCCTACCTCTCCCTTCTGTTGTGGGTTCTTGACCAGATCTCGGTCCATCCTAACTCCGATTTTACTCTCTCCTCATTCTCTCCAAGATAGATCACAATACTCCATTTGGCATAAATAACTCTAAACCCTCCCAAGTAGAAATACCAAAGTGTTTTATAATTGAAAAAATCAAGGTTTGACAAGTTCTGGTAAAAGGATAAAGCTCTTATTATGACCAAGGCAATCAGTTCGATTAGCAGATCAAATGCTTGTCAGTGCTGGCAGGGAAGGATGGGTGCCTATCTTATGTAAAGGATAGGGCACAGCTAGCCGCTACAGCAGCAGTTCCCCTCAGAACATGTAGCCGGGGGAGGGGCATTAAGGTCAACAAGCCATCAGAAAGTAAAGCCTTCATAAGAAATGTTAAGGATCATGCACCTAGATGGGGAGCACACAGTCAGCCTCTGATGATGTGTAACACTCAGCCCCGCCCTCCCTACCCTTTACAACCATAACATACACCTTACAATGTAGGTGTTAATGAAGACAATTAAGTACCCTCATGGCTTCCTATATGACAGTTCCCACTGCACAGCTGTCTCCTTTATCATGGATGGAAGGAATTCACAGGTAGAAGGCATGAATGGGCTTTATCTGATTGGGGGGGGGGGGGGGGCTCAATTAGCCATATGGAAAAAATAAAAAGAAAGTTGCTTAGAAAAAATACAATATTTAAAGAACTCCTCATTCAAATAGACTAAAATCTCATCCTTATTTTCTCTGGCCAACAATCTCCTGCAAGATGAAATATTTCCCTTCTGAGCTAGGTTAAACACTGTTCTCTGTGACCACCTTTTTCTCAAAAAGAACTTTTCAGTTAATATCCATTAAGACTTAGTCCTATGACCAAATATCAACAAGTCCTGATTAGGGGATGAAGTCAATACAGCACCTCCCTCACCCGTGGAACTGTGTTTCCACTCTTAGAAGAAAAGATCAATTACATGAATGCACAGGACTTTGTCAAACCATCCTAGGAGCCACTGGATACAAACTTCTAACTGTTCTAGAGATGATCACATTTCAGCCCTCTTTTTCCTTCACTGCTTCGCTTCCCCTTTCTTTTCCCCATCTTCTCCCCATTTCCTCTCTCAGAAAATATTCTATCTATACCTTACAAGTTCACTCTACTACCTAGAATCAGCTTTTCCCCTCCAAATTCTCCAATCTACAGCATTCCAAACCAGTGCCTTATGTCCATGTCAAGACTACCAGATATTCCATTGCCCACCCCCTGACAATCAGGAGCCAAATGTGAAAATTAAAGAGAGTAGTGTGGATGTCTTACCAGTCACCTTCAGCCAGAGGTTTTTGGCTTATGACCTACACATTTATTCCCTCCCACTGTGGTGTCTGCAGTTGCATCTGAGGGACGGAAGTGGAATGGAGTCTGCGGCTTATTGCCTTATGTCCCCAGCAGCTCAGTCATACCCATCCCCCAAGACAATGCCCCCCCTCAATGACATGTCACCAAAGTCCATCAAGGAAAACCACAGGGGATTGCCCAAATAACTGCTCCTCCCAGAATGGTCATGCTTTTCCCTCTCCTGCTGCTCCATCAGTTATCTGAGCTGATAATCTAACCGCAGTAAAATTCAGGCAGTCAACAGGGCTTTATCAATCCATGCCACTGGAGCAGCTTCTTATCACCATCTTCTGAACTATTATCCTAGATTCAGGTATTCTTCTCTATGGCACTGATGGCTAAGCCTTCACAGGTTGACATACAGTTGGCTTAGTCTAAATGTATGAAACTATAATCAAATGGCACAAGCAAGCAATCACTGCATCAAACTTCCACCCCTGTACTGCTATCTGTCTGAGGGAGAAGTGGTCCATATGTTACTCTTTACCTCGAGTCATACGATCATTCAACTGTAGCAAACCTACTGGATCATAACAGACAGAGCTGCAGATTTGAAGTTTGTTGCTTTGACATAGTCAGTTTGCATTACCTGCCTCAGAGCCCTTCCTTATAGGTTACAGAAATGTTTAACTGAAAAAGTTTATGCTATGCTCAACGCAGAATGTTGACGACTTAAGATGGTCACTACAATAGTTTTGGCAAATAAATGCACTAAAACTGTGGCTGTAGACATAAGGCAGTTATAAATGTTGCCTTGTATACAAAGAAGGAAATCAAATTGCTAAATTACTGCTGGTTAAAAACACTGATTAAATGTAGACCCAGATTCCTCAGTGCATGTGCAACAAACAAGTACTCAGCTCCATGACTAAATACAAAAGTGTGATCACTGCTTCACTGTTTGTCACATACTTGAAGCAACTACTGCACAGAAACCTGTACCAAGAAATTTCACATGGTTGTCAGTACATATATAATTTGTGTGAGAATATAAAAACGTGCACATATGTGCATGTATATACAACACACGCACGGTGAAGTAAAGTACAGTTGTGTACACTTGCCATAAATGTAGCTGTTCGAGTGTATTCACTGTTACAGTCATCACATTTGGGTTACCTGCTTGCAGTAGCCCTCAGTCGGCCAGATTAACAAAGTCTTGGGTCCTGCGTCGGTTGTGGTCTCATCTTCCAGGGGTATAAAACATGCAGCCGAAGTCATTGCATCAGTTTTTCTTGCCGCAGATGTCAGGTGCCCCCATAATGGGAAGCAATTATATATACAAAGTTACACCTCCAACAAAAAAGCAATACACCAAAGAGCTTTAAGCACAGAAAGCAAGAACAGAGGTATATATAGTCAACAGAAGTCAGGGCTGGAGGGAGGGTAACTAGGACTGCAACAGTGAATACACTCGAACATCTACATTTATGTAAGTGTACACAACTGTACTATGTTCTTCGTGTTTCACTGTTGCAGTCTTCATATTTGGGTACATTCCCAAAGTTAAGGATGGGAGGAGGAAATTAGATAGCATTAGGACCCGCTATAAGGCCCTGCAAGACTGCAGTGGCAAAGCCAGCTCTGGATTTAGAAAAAAATGGCAAATGGTAATGCTTGGTGAAGGTATGTACAGAACTCCAGGCAGCAGCTTCTAAGATGTCCCTGGTAGGGACACCTCTGAGAAAGGCTGCAGAGGTAGATGCAGCTCTGGTTGAATGTGGTCTAATCCCCAGTGGGGTAGGTTTTTCACCCTACTACTACCAGAGATGAATGCAATAGACTATCCATTTAGAAATTGTTTGCTTTGAAATGGCCTTCCCCTCTGCCCCTGCAGCAAATGCAACCAGCAGTTGTTCAGATTTCCTGAGAGGTTTAGTCCTGTCCAAATAAAAACCCAAGTTGTCTGTACACATCTAAGGAGTGCAGTATTCGTTCCACTTTGTTCTGTGGATTAGAAAAGAAGGTTGGCAAATGAATGGACTGATTAAGGGCCACACTGGATACCACCTTGGACATGAAGGAGGGATTGGTCCTGAGGGACACCCTGTCTGCATGAAAAATGATGAAAGGCTCCACTGCCATAAGGGCCTGTAATTCAGACACTGTTCTTGCTGAAGTGATGGCTAAAAGGAAGGCTGTTTTCCAAGAAAGGAATTTTAACTCTGCACTTGCAGCTGGCTCAAAAGGAGGTAGAGTGAGTTTTTCCAGTACAAAGTTAAGGTCCCAGGCTGGAGTTGGGGCTCTCCTGGGTGGTCTTAAGTTTTTGACCCCTATGAGGAGCTGCTTCAGCAGCAGATGAGAGAAGAGGGGTGGTTGTGTTACAATGAGCTGAAATGGCTGAGGCATGAATTTTGGAGGAAAAGGCCCTTGTGATGCATCTCAGTTAAGTATTGTAAAAATCTGAGGTAAATTGGGCGCTGCTGTGCCTGTCCCGGGTTTGGTTCCAGGAACAGCATCTTTTCCATTTTTCAGCATAGGATTTTCTAGTACTAGGCCTCCTTGCCTCCAGAATGACATCCAACACTTGCTTACGGTAACGGAGAGATCAGGCAATTAGCCAGGCTGCCAGGTTCAGGGTTTGAAGCTGTGGGTGAAGAATCTGGCCCTCCTGCTGTGACAGCAGGGCAGGGATCTGAGGCAGGTGCCATGGTGCACTGCGCAAAAGGGGGTACCAGTATTGGCGTGGCTGGTCTAGTGCAATCAGTATCGTCCTTGGTTTTTCCTGTTTGATCTTTAGTAGTACCTTGAAGAGGAGAGGCAGAGGGAGAAAGGCATAAACTGATAGGTTTTTCCAGGTGAAGGACAGGGCATCCACTTTCCAAGCTTGTTTGTGGGGAGTCCTTGTGCAGAATTTTTCCAATTGGTAGTTCTGGGGGGAGGCAAACAGGTCTATATCTGGACTCCCCCATTAGTTTCTCAACACGCTGAATATCTTTGGTTCCAGTTTCCACTCGTGTGGGTCCATGAGATTTCTGCTTAGTTCATCTGCCAGTGTATTTAGCTTTCCTGGCAGGAATTGAGCCTGTAGGTGCACTTGGTAGCTCAAGGCTGTGTTCCACAGAGCTATGGCTAGTCTTCAGAGAGGGTATGAGTGGGTCCCCCCCTGCTTGCTTATGTACCACGCAACAGTGGTGTTGTCTGTCTTTAACATTAATTGCCCTGGAAGAATGTGGTCCTTGAAGAATGTCAGAGTATTCTGTACAGCTAACATTTCTTTTAGATTGATATGCAGGTGCATTTGACTTGGGTTCCATTTGTCCTGAATGCACTTCCCTGCCAAGTGAGCCCCCCCATGCATAGTCTGATGAGTCTGTTAGGGTTTGGGTAGCAGGGGGTAGAGTGAATGGGAGTCCCTTGTTTTGGTGACAGGCCTCTGCCCACCAAAGGAACTCTATCTGTAGACAAGGTATGATAGGAATCCTTGCTTCTAGATCCTGAGAAGGTTGACACCATAAGCTTTTTAGATACCACTGTAGTTTCCTCATATGCAGTCTTGCACATGGAATTAGGGTAGAGAGGTCCAGGATAGGACGCCAAGAGTTGTCTTTTCTGGGCACCAGGACAAGTCTTGAGTAGAAACCTTGTCCCCTTTCCTCTTCTGGAACAGGTTGAATAGCCCTGATGCTTGAGAGAGAGAATTTGCTTTTGGGCCTCTGCCCACTGACTTGGGGGTAGATTTGGCCAACCGTTTGGGGTTGGTAAGGAGTAAAAGTGGAATCTGTATCCTTGGGAAACTATATTTAAAACCCATTTGTCCTGGGTAATGAGTTCCCAGTTTTTTGCCTGCCGGGCAATCTTTCCCCTAAAGGAACAGTCAGTTGTGCAGGGCTTGGAAGATTTAAAGTTAAATAATTGAGACAGTTTACCATGGGGGGGGGGTCTTACCACTCCCTGCTTTGGAAGTGGGAGCCCCCCACTGCTTAGTCCTGTGAGTACCTTGGGACTGAAGCCTGGGAGTTCTGCTGGTTCTGGGTTTGGACTGAGAAGGCCTGGAAGAGGCAGGAAAAGGCCGATTTTTAGAGGGCCAATGCCTACTAAAACTGTGAGGCTGCACTTGTAGGAAATCTTTAACAGTTTGCATAGATTAGGCTTTTTCCTACACCTTTTTAAGAGCTTCCTCTGCTTTGTTGCCAAACAGGCAGTCTTGGTTTAAGGGAGCATCCAGAAATTTAGCTTTAACATGACCTGGCAAAGATTGCTCCTTAAGCCAAGGATGCCTTCTAAGTACAGACCCAGTGACAGCAGCCCTGCAAGATGCCTCTAGTGAATCAAAACCACACTGCAAAGTATGTTTTCCAACTTGTTCAGCAGAATGCATTGAATCTTGTAAATCCTTATTTTCAGCACAGTCCGGAATCAACATAATTTTCTGTTAAATAATCCAATAACATGCTGCTGATACTCTGACATATGAAACTGGCAGTTTAAGGCCCTAATGGCCATGGTTGCAGAAGTGTATACCTTCTTACCCCATCTATCCAGCACCCTGGAATCTCTATCAGAGGGCGGTAGGATTTCTGGCAGTAGTAGCCTTAATGCCCTTGGGTCCCTGTGAAATGGTCTCAGGATCCACAGTAGGATTTTTAGAGGAACTTGTGAGAGTCAGGAACCCTGTAATATCTATCAGGATTTCTGGGAGCAGGAGGTAAGGAGTCAGGGGCCAAGCTGGTTTCCGAAAAGGCATCATCAACAATGTCCAGTACAGGGGGGGATAGCTAAAGGCCTGTGTTGTGGCAGAAGTAAGAAATCCCTAACCTCTTTTTAGAGTCAGAGTAATCCTGGCTTTCCCAACAAAAATGCTCTCTAAGAGTATGCAAGGTTTCACCAGAAGAGAAATCCTCTGGAAAGGAAGCAGAGGGAATAGAGTCCTCTGCATCAGAATCCTCATAAGTAGTTAAGGGCAAATCCTGGTCAGAGGAAACAGAAATGTCAGAGTCCTGATCATAAGAATCATAAACAGACTCAGTCCTAGGTCTCTTAGAGGGGGAAGGGTGGCTTCCCCTGATTAATGTATTAAGGTCATCAGCCATTCTTATCATTTGTTTTTAGGCATACAGGCCTGACCATATGGTCTGGGCATCGGTTTTCTAGGCATGGATAGAGTTTTAGGCCTTGAAGAAGATGGCATCGGTTTACTATGCAAGTCAGTAGGTCTGAATAAACCCTCAGAAGCCGGTCCCTGCACAGCGGCTCCGGACCCATCCAAGGTAGAGACATCCGCAGGTTCCACAGTTGATGCATCTCGCAGCATACTGGACTCCAAATGGGTCTCAGTAGAGGCCCGCAAATCTAAAGTAGTGGGTATCAGGGACTCCAAAAGCGCCTCACTGAGTACCGGCGAACTGGCGACTAGCTTAGGAGAAGCTTTCTCGGCAGCTTTAGACCTATGCAGTATGTCTCTGTCTTTATCTTTGCAATTTGTTTGGAATGTCGGTAGTCGGGTGGCTTACCGAAGCCATATCTGCATAATTGAACCAAGTACCAAAATATTTAGAAGTGTAAACAAACCGATGACGAACAGTTCGTTGTTTAAAGAAAGCCAGAAAGACCGAAACCCGACAGCAAGGTACGTCATGGTCAGGGCCTAAGGAAGAAATGCAGTACGAATGAAAATCTTTATGAGGTATTTGCTTTCCACAAGAAATAAAATTATTAACTTTTACTGACATCAGTTTAGAGCAAGATAAAGTTTCCCCAATGAGGTACTTAGCTTAGATGAAGACTTCGGTTCTGAAACTCGAAAAAGAAAATTTCAGGAGTCAGCCGACCTGCACTTGCGAACTGCTTATGCTTCGGGCACCGCACGGCAAGAAAAACTAATGTAATGGCATCAGCTGCATGCTTTATACCCCTGACGTCATGGAAGATGAGACAGCAACCGACGTAGGACCCAAGACTTTGTTAATCAGGCCGAATGAGGGCTACTGCAAGCAGATAACCCAAATGTGATGGCTGCAACAGTGAAACACGAAGAACATCTCTGGTTACAGTGCCAATTCAGGTAGAACTTGCGATGGCTACAGCAACATACACCTAACTAATGTACAGACTGTCTCCATTTCTACCATCAGTGACCCTTAACAGTACAACCAAAGTTTTAAAATTTTAGGGCACATCTCATATCAAGTAAACACTTTGCAAATAGCATTAAACTTGCTTTCTTCCCATAAGGGCAAACAAGGAAGGACACCAGAAGCAGACCTCATTCCCACTCTGATGCCAGATGAGGAAAAGTACAGTTGTGTACACTTACCATAAATGTAGATGTTTGAGTGTATTCACTGTTGCAGTCATCACCTGTGGGTTATGCCTGCTGTGGCAGCCCTCAGCCAGCCTGAATACCAGAGTCAATGTTTTTACATTACATCAGTTTTTCTTGCCCTAACCAGTCAGAGGCCCAAGTAAATAAAGTAAAGTGGTCCTAGTGGCTAAAAGCCACCATTAGAAACTTATGTCTCCCTAAAGAAAGGGGATATAAGGGGGAAGGAGGGTGGGAAACCAGGACTGCAACAGTGAATACACTAACATCTACATTTATGGTAAGTGTACACAACTGTACTATGTTCTTCATGTTTCACTGTTGCAGTCATCACCTGTGGGAGGATTCCCAAAGCTGAGGACAGGGGTGGTAGGATTAGAACTGCAGAGGTAAACCCTGCCCTATCCTTAGAAAATAGAGGTAGGTGGTAATGCTTGGTAAAGGTATGGACAGAAGTCCAGGTGGCAGCTTCCAGGATGTCCCTGGTGGGAACTCTTCTGAGGAACGGTGTGGAAGTGGAGGCTGCCCTGGTGGAACGGGTTCAAACAGACTTGGGGGGGGGTTCCCATGCAATCTGTAGCAGAAATTAATACAGTGTGATATCCATTTGGAAATGGTTTGTTTGGAAATGGGCTTCCTCTCTGCCCCTGGGACAAAGCTGACAAGTAGTTGGTCAGTTTTCCTGAAGGGTTTAGTATGGTCCAGATAGTATCTGAGCTGTCTGTGCACATCCAGTAAGTTCAGAATTCTTTCCCCCTTGTTTTGAGGGTTAGGAAAGAAGGTGGATAGATGTATGGCCTGGTTGAGAGTTGCATTAGACACCACCTTGGGCATAAAGGTGAGATAAGTCCTCAAGGAGACCCTGTCGGCATGGAAGATGATGAAGGGCTCAATGGCCATCAGTGCCTGAAGTTCTGAAACTCTTCTGGCTGAGGTGATAGCTAGGAGAAAAGCAGACTTCCAGGACAGTATCTTAGTTCTGCTGAAACAGCAGGTTCGAATGGAGGTAAAGTTAGTTCTTCCCAAACATAATTCAGGTCCTAGGCTGGAGTGGGTGGCCTTCTGGGAGGTAGGATATTAGATACCCCTCTCTCAGGAACTGTTTAATCACGGGATGGGAGCACAGGGGCTGTTTTCTATCAAAATATGCTGAAATGGCTGAGGCGTAGATTAAGAGAGAAGGAGAGGCCACTATTAAGTAGCTCCAATAGGGAGTCCAGGATAAGAGGGATGAAAGGTTGTTGGGTATTGCCCCCCCATGGACTGGCTCCAGGAGCAGAATCTTTTCCATTTTCCCATGTAAGATTATCTGGTGCTGGGCCTTAAGGCCTCTTTGATGATGTCTAGGACCTGCCTGCTTAACAAGGGCCTCTCGTGTGCCTTTAGAGTATTAGCTATGCTGATAGTTTGAGTCTCTGCAAATCGGGGTGCAGCACCACCCCCCACCCCCCACCTGGGTTGAGAGGTCGGAGATCAGGGGAAGCTGCCTGGGAGGCTGTAAGGTCAGGCTGCGCAGTAAGGGGTACCAATGTTGTCTGGGCCAATCTGGAGCAATGAGGATGGTCTTTGGTCTCTCCTCCCTTATTCTGAACAGTACCTTTGGAATACGAGGCAGAGGAGGGAATGCGTACACAAAGGGGGTGCTCCAGCGGAAGGTCAAAGCATCCACTTTCCATGCTAGGTGGCGATACTCCCTGGTACAGAATTTTTTCAGCTGATGGTTGAGATGCGAAGCAAAGAGATCCACCTCCGGAGTCCCCCACGCCCAAGTGATTTGTAAAAAGATTTTTGTGGCGCTGCCATTCGTGGGGGTCCAGTAAGTTTCTGCTTAAGTGTTCTGCCAGGGTGTTGGGCTATCAGGTGTAGTCCCATGGAAGAGGCTGTCAAGCCAGAGGTTCATGGCTAGCCTGCACAGAGGGTAAACTGGGTCCCTCCCTGTTTGTTGATGGACCACATTACTGTGGTGTTGTCTGTTTTGATAAGGAGAACCCCTGGCTTGAGATGAGGTCTGAAGGATGTCAGAGCCTTTTGTTCTGCCATCATTTCCTTCTGGTTGATGTGTAAGGGAAGGTGCTGGGCATCCCAAAGGCCTTGGTTGTACCTGCCTTCTAGGTGAGCGCTCCAAGCTATGTCTGAGGCATTGATGGTAATGGTCTGCCTGGTTGGGCGGAGGGTGAAGGAAAGACCCTTGTTCTGGGAACAGGTCCCTGCCCACCAGAGAAACTCAGCCTTTATACAGGGGATCAGAGGGAGAGGTACAAAGTGCTGACACCAAAGGTTCTTTAGGTGCCACTGAAGTTTTCTCATGTGAAGTCTGGCCAGAGTAATTAGAAGGATGCAGCATGCCATGCACCCCCAGGCTTGCAGGAACTTCCTGGCAGTGAGGTGACTTCTGGAAGCCAGCTGGGTAAAACAGAGAGGCAGGAAGCTCTGCTTTTCTGGGGACAGGAAGACCATTTGGGATGATGTGTCCAGCAGTGCTCCCAAGAAAATGATCTTCCTGGAGGTGGTTTGCTTTGATTTCTTCTCATTGATGGTGTACCCCTTAAGGAGGTTAGGAGGATTTTGACCAAGAGGAGATCCTTGAGGAGCTTTTCTTTGCAATCTGGCTGAATGAGGCAGTCGTCCAAAGGGTAAATTTGTATATTTTTCTGTCTACAAAAGGTTATGGCTGGGCTAAGGATTTGGTGAATACCCTAGGAGCAGTAGATAAGCCAAAGGGTAGCGCAGAGAAATGAAAGTTTTGTGAACATGCTCAGAAGTAAAGGAATTTCCTGCAGGATTCCCTTATGGGGATGTGGAGGTAGGCATCTTTTAGATCTAGGGTAACTAACCAGGCATTTTTTGCCAGCATAGGCAGCAGCTGCTGCAACATTAGCATTCTGAATTTGGGGACCACCAGAAAGGTGTTCAGACTGGATAGATCTAGGATGGGGCACCAAGTGCCCTCTTTTCTGGGAACAAGGAAGTCTGGAATAAAAGCCTTTGCCTGTTTGATAGGAGGGGACAGGTTCTACTGCCCCTTGGGATATGACAGTTTGGACTTGTTTCAATGCCTCTGCCTACTTATTTGGAGGTAAATCTGGGTACCCACTTAGAAATGGGAGTTTGTTGAAGGAGAATTTGTATCCCTGAAAAATGATCTTCAAGACCCCATTGGTCCTTTGTTACAGAAAGCCAATTT
The DNA here is from genome assembly GCF_019279795.1 of Protopterus annectens. NCBI lineage: Eukaryota > Metazoa > Chordata > Ceratodontiformes > Protopteridae > Protopterus > Protopterus annectens. The sequence goes on from NC_056747.1 coordinate 137,698,777, forward strand.
TCTTTGCAGAGGGAGAGCCTTCCTCCTAGTTTCTGGTGAGTGAAAAGAGAGCAGAGGGGGAAGAGGGAGTCATTGAGAGTTTTTCCATAGAGGGATGGGTTAGAATTCCCCACCTTTGGAGTGGAAGTAGTCCACTGTTTGGTCCTCTGCTGTCCCTGGCATAGGAGTCTGGGTGGTCTGTCCGTGCGGGGCTTACCTTGCCCCTGTCTGCTAGGTGCAGAAAAGGACCAGTGTTTTGAGGGAAAATTCCTGCTGAACCTAGGAGTTGTACCTGAAGGAAATCTTTTACTGTTTGCCCAGATTTTGCTTCGTCTTCCATCTTTTTAAGCAACTCTTCTGCTTTTACTCCAAACAAGCAGTCCTTATCCAAGGGTGCATCAAGTAATTTAGATTTCACATGATCAGGGAGAGGTTGTTCCTTCAACCATGCATGTCTCCTAATGACAGATCTTGACACTGCTGCCCTGCTTGAGGCTCCTAGGGTGTCATATCCACAGTGTAATGAGTGTAGCCACTTGACAAGTAGAGTGCAGTAAATCTGCTAACTCCTTCGAATTGGCACAGTCAGGAAAGGTTGAAATCTTGTGTTTTAATAGTTCCACATGTTAAAACATCAACCACACACTTTGGAACTGCTGAGTGCTCGGATAGCTAAGGTTGCAGAGGTGTATAATTTTTTACCCCATCTGTCCAGAGCTCTGGAGTCCTTGTCCGAAGGAATAGGATTCTTTGCATAACTTGCCTTAGCTCTTTTTGGCCCCAGTGTAATGACCTCTGGGTCTGCAGCAGGATTTCTGTACAGGTACTTGTGAGAATCTGGTATTCTGTAACACCGGTCAGGTTTTCTGGGAGCAGGTGGGAGGGTGTCAGGAGTTAAGCTGGATTCATGGAAGACATCATCAACCACCTCTAAGATTGGAGGGATGGCCAAGGGTCTGTGCTGGGGCAAGTCTAGAAACTTTTAGTCTTTTCTTAGACTGATGAAAGTCCTGGGATTCCCAGTGGAAATGTTCCCTGAGGATGAGAAGGGTTACCTGAAAGGAAAGATCTTCTGGTGGGGAGGCAGAAGGAATGGATTCCTCTGCATCTGAATCCTCAAGCAGTCAGAAGTTGTTCCTCTTCAAAATCTGAATAATCAGACTCCTCAGAATCTTGTTCTGTCAGTATTTCAGGAGAAAGGTCTTTCTTCCTTTTAGAAGTTGTGGCCCGCCTACCCCTGATAAGGGTGATGAGATCCTCCACCATTTTAAGCATGTGAGCTTAGGGTGGTGGAGCAGGAGTAAAATGGTGGCTAGAGGTAGTTTTCCTAGGACTGGCCTTGCTTCTAGGCCCAAGAGTATCCATCAGTCTGAGAGAAACGGTAGTGGGAGGAGAAGATGTCAGTTTTTGCCTAGGATTTGGTAGTGCAAAAAAAACACCTCCTCGGAAGCCGGTGCCTGTGTCGCGGCTCCAGACCCAACCAAGGCAGAGAAAACCAAAGGCCCGAAGACGAAGATTTCTGCAGCATACCTGACTCTGAAAGGTCTCAGTAGAGGCCTGCGAAAGTATCAAATCTGGCATAAGGGGCTGTAAAGGCGCCTCAATGAATTCTGGAGAACTGACCACCTGCTTAGTGGTAGTCATCGGAAGGCTTAGCCTTGTGTGGTCTCTCTCTTTATCCTTACATTTTTTCGGAATGTCTACGGATTGTTGGCTGACTGACAACATTTTGGAATGCGAAGACGGAAGATGAAAATACCTGGCTACAATAAGAGCTCTACGACAAATGGTTCGCGCATTAAAGAGGGCACAGAGAACCGGCAAGGGGGAAGTCGTGGTCTGGGCCTAAACAAGTGACAGTATGAATGGAAGTCTCGGTGTGGTATTTGCTTTCCATAGGTGAGACAACAGTTAGCTTTTTCAGACATTGGTTAGTGCAAGAAGAAAGGATCCCCAATGGGGTGCTTAGCTTTAGATGTTTTCAGCTGTAATTCAAACTCTGGTAGCGACTGACAGGCCCACTTGCGAACTGTTTCTGCTACGGGCTCCACGGCAAGAAAGACGGATGTAATGGAATTGGCTGCCTTCCTTTATAGTACTGACGATCTGACGTCAGGCAGCAAGTGACAGCAGCCAATGCAGAAAAACACTGACTCGGGTATTCGAGCCTGCCAAGGGCTACCACAACAGGGATAACCCACAGGTGATGACTGCAACAGTGAAACATGAACATCTGGGGAATTCTCCTGACCATGTGATAAGGAGGAATTGCCTGAAGATGGCATAGGTGTATTTATTACAATTTATCAGTTAACCGTAGACCTAGGAGCACAGTTGCCATAATGATTACGGTCTTAGCCTCCCAAGCAGAAGGAATAAGGTTCAATCCCAACCTCCAGCCAATGCCTGTATGGCATTTGTAAGTTTTCCTTGTGTCTCTATGGGATTCTTCCCATCACCCAAAATATGCTGAGTGTTTTCCTCTCAAACGTACCCAAGAATGGAGTTGTGGGCAGCAGCACAGTCTCTAGATGGTGCCCTATAGGGGGAATAGTTGTACAGACCAACTGCTTAGTGCACAGTATCCTCAGGACAGGAGAACATGGTTCAGACTGTGCACTGTTGCACGACAAGCCACTTGGTGTAAAAATGTAGCTGTAGGTGATACAGTCATGTTGACTAATGTCAAATGGGCATGGCCATTTGTCAGTGATAAGTTGTTTTAGGGCCCGGCCTACTCCAACCTACACCACGGACCCATACTACTGGTGGGAGAACTCTCTGTACTCCTATTGACCAGTATTTGTCCACCATAAAGCCCAGCAGCCCTGGTCATTAATCTGACTGGCTGTTGCCAGTTGCCCAGCTTGTGTTACCTGGCATAGTTAAGTTTTCAGTGAAATTGGAATGTAAAATAATTCAACCTGCCAAAGAAATAACGAAGAATTGTTACACTCAGTGTAGGTTCACGTGGACAGGATGGAGTTTGGGAGTGGAATTCATGATGTCAAGGAGAAGGCTGGACATCCTAAGTATCCAGGAGAAAAGATTGAAGGGCAGCAAAGCTACTTGGCTTGGGACCCAGAGTCTACTACTGAGGAGGACAGAATAGAAATGGTGTGTGAACTGTGGTGAGAAACGGGCTTCAGAAAACAGCAAGGGAGGTCATCACAAGTACTGACAGACTGATGAAGTCAAGAAAACATGAATTATTGTTGACAATAGGTGACCTGACTGTACACATCGGGACAGACAGAACAGGATATGAGAACTGCCTCTGACAACATGGGTGGAGCAACATGAATAAAGGAGAGGTCCTTCTAAACTTGTTTGGCAAATGGCCTAATGATGATCAAAACATGGCTCAGTAAGAGAGAGTCACAACATCACATACAAGAGTGGCCAACATGCAACTCTAGTAGACTTCCTCCAAGTAAGGAAAGGACACTGGGGTAGAATCAGCAATTGTAAAGTCATCCCAAGTAAAACAGTCAGCCCACAGCATAAACCACTGTCTGCCACAATCAGCTGCAAGCAGATGTCAAAGAAGGCTCCAAGGTCAACAGGAACTAGGTTGAAAACCTAGAAGTTGACTGCAAAGCATGAACAGTTCAAGGAATTACTCAGGCCTCCACAATCTCGAGAAGGAGAGGAGGAAATAAGTGAAGATGAAGAAGAATGGCAGCACCTCAGAACAGCATGTGTGAAGGCTACAGAACAGATATGCAGCCTGAGCCAGGTATAGAAATAAAGTACATAAGGAAAGCTGGGAGTTGAATGTAGAAGTCCTGGAAGACAAAAGAAAAAAAATGGAGTGCTGAAGGTGAGAGACCGAAAAGACTGACCAGGCTATGAAGAAATACTGGTTGGCTAACAATGCGGCTAAGAGAGGAGTTGCAATAGCAAAGAACAAGGCATCAGACGCACTCTGCCAGCTTCTAGAAAATGACTCCCTGGCTGGCACAAAAACTGTATCAGGTTGCAAGGCAAAGATAAAGAAGATAGTTATCAGACACTCTTAAGGTATGCCAACAATGATGCTCAGCAATCACAGGACATCAAAGGCAGACGGACGGAGTACTTCCAGCAGCTCTTAAATGAGGAAGACCCTATAGAAGCTGTACGGCCCCAGACATAGCCTAAGATGAAAGAACAGAAGGAGCCCATTATAGAATTAAAAACAGCATTAAGGAATAGGTTAACGGCTTCAAGTTTCTGAAAGGAGTGTATGAAGAAAACGGAAGTCTGAATGAGGAGGTCAAAGCTAGAATCAGAGGGGCTGCAGCCAACTTGCATAGAATGTCAGGGGTAGTGTATGACAGAAGACTGCCAAAGAAGTTGAAAAGTAAGGTGTACAAAATATAGTGAGATTAGAGCCATTTCAGGAAGTTAGAGAGAATGGAGATGAAGTGCCCAAGATGGGGTATAAGATTTACTGTGGAACAGAAGACAAAATGAGGACATGACAGCAGAAGCCAAAGTAGCTCCAACTGCAGAAAACGTCAGAGAGAATACGGTATGGTGGTTCAGGCACATGTGCAAAAAAAGCAGAAGGCAATTTGGTTAAGATTTGGGAAGGATAAGAAGGCAAGAAGAAACAAGGGTGCCCAGTAAAGAGGTAGACGGATTTGTGTGAGAGCAGATCTGCAACAGACAGGCATGACAGTCAAAGGTAGGAGAGTGGCATTGAATTGAGAGCGATGTCAACAGCTGACATGACACCCTGACCCATGTAGAAAATGAGGAAAAGGGGGATTGATGATGAAAATCCAGGCATACAGCCTGCTTAAATGACTCATTCAGAGTTGTACACTTTACAGGTGGAAGATAACTCAGGACTGCACGATAAAGCTCATTGACAGCTCTGAACTTTAACCCTCTGAGCTAAACTGCCAAACATGCCCTTAGAAGACTCAGCTTCACCTTGGGGGGGTCACTTGAAAAGGCTTATTTTGCCCACTGACAAACTCTCCAAGAGATCCGTCTCTCTGGACAGCTACTTCCAGGCACTTAGTATATGCTACTAGTAGCTACCCAGACACAGCCGTCCAATGGAATGCAGTCAAAATTGTTTCACCCAAGCAACTGGATGTAATAATTCACAACTATGGGACTATGTACAAATGCTCCTATGCCCCCCCCCCCCAAACTTAGGGTGGTTCACTCCCTCCTACTGAGTTCAGGGCTCCAAGTTGCCTACTACAGAAAGTTCATAATCGTAATCTAGGAGTTGGTAGCAAATCATAAGCATAAACATGTCCTACAGAAGTACTACAGCAGCTGTCTGGTAGCTGCTTAACCTACAGGCGGCTACTGCTTGTAATGTGAGCTGCTCCATGGTTAAGGTTATTTTAGGTTCAGATGATTTGCTAGCATGTCTTGCTGTGGTCACTTACTTCACAGATAACCTCAAAACAACTTTGAAAAATGCTCTTTTCCAAGGTTCATTTATGAGGGGCCACAGAATGACATAGAAATGAAAGAACAGAAGACAGAAATTCCATTAATGTTTTTCCCCCCCAGTTTGTGCTGAATATTTCAGCACTCAGTGTAGAGAAACCAAAAATGAGCTTGGTCTCAATATCTGGAGCAGGCCCAGCTACAGAAAAGTCAGCAGTACATACTCGAGAACCAAATGCCAGCAGAAGCAAAGAAGCCAACTTTCTCAGTGCTGGTATAGAATCCTCCCATCAGTACTCCTAAATTCCTTCCCAGTCAGTGCTTTTCAAGGAGTTGGTCAGAGGCAGGTTTTCTATGCATAATACCTGCATGAGGACTACCATCGACAGGAATATCAGCAAACAATGGCAGACGCTAGAGTACGAGGTCACACCCTGGACTCTTGCTACCATAATCTATACATCTTTAACAACCAGATAAAAGCACAAAAAGCCAAAAAAAAAGGTGTGCTATTAACCATTTTTCAGTTCCCCAAAATTTCAAAGTACTCAAGACCTTATAACCAGCAAAAACTGAAAGATCCTCCTTTAAGAAAAAAGTATCACTGCATTCAGAATACACAAGTTATACTTATCTCAGCTTGCCTCTCCAAGACACCAGTATACTTTCCTTGTAATTTCTGCAGTCCCTATTTGAGCCTATTATCAGTATCACATCTTTGTTATGGCCATTAGTCTAATGACATTTTTGTCAGACTAACAGACTCATTAGGTCTCAGTATTTGGAAGATCACTCTTCCTAGTAATTGGGACACCTTCTGATCTTATTTACCAATAGCTGCTGTTTTAAATGTTACGAAATTTCACAGAGCCATTCATTAACTGGAGTCCATCACAGAAGTTAATCATGACTGCTGTTGACAACTCCCTGACAAGGATGCTAAAGATTTTAATGATGTGTGACATACTAGAGCAGAAAAGAATGTTATTAACAGTGTAAAAACATTCAGGCATGAAAAGAATCAGGCTCAATGCTACTGAGGCCTCTTTGTTGGGAGAAAAGTTAATGACTAATGCAGGTAAGGGTACTTGCGTATTATCGCAACCAGATTTTCGCGGTTGCGATTTTAGAATACTTCCGTAGAAACTAGGCCACGACCCACTGTAAGGAGGTATTCAGAGTCTGTTTTTTGTTGTGGACTACTTTTGCATTACAGGGTCTGTGAAGGGGAAGACAAACATTTGAGGAAACCCGTTTCCTGTTTTCAGTGTGCATTACATATGCACGCTTGAATTATAATGCCTGCTGTCGTTCTGACGAACAGATTCTTTTGAGTGTGTAGAAGGAAGCCTTCAGAGAAGGCAAAGACAGACCCTGTAATGATGGTTTTGGTCACTTTTTTTTGGGGAGGGGGGGGGACAATTTGTAAAGACATCTTCAGGTGAAAATTTAAAAAAGCTGCTAACAGCCACAAAGTACAAGAAGAAGAGCATTGTCCGGCAATAAGATTCTTTGGGAAGTGTTATTACTATGTGGAATCATGAAGTGAGTTTATCTGTCTTTATTTGTAAAGTATGGCCATGGGGACAACTTATTAGCACCTTAACTGAAATTACTGACTGCAGTTTGTGTAAATTAGCAATTTACCTAACCTAAGAAAAGCAGCAATCCTTTCCCTTGACATATTTACAATCTCCTAACATCACAGGGTGTATCTGGTGACTCGCTTTTCTAGTAGCCGACATCGTCTTGATAAATGCAAGCATTGGAAAGCAGAGCACCACTGTGTAGTTTCAGGAGCAAAGAGGAACAAACTTGCACCCTATCTCCTCTTTGTGGCTCATACCCACATTGACATAGTACTGTTTTCTTCACAGACCCCTTTATGGATTAAGCAACCTGTTTCCACGCACACATACCAAATTATGACAATGTGGAAATCTGGTTGCGATAATACGCAAGTACCCAGGTTAAGAAACAGGTGTCCTATAAACAAAACCTCTTGTCCTGCTTCAGAACAGCTACGGGATTTAAAAGTGCATTAAAACCCACAAAAAACCTAATCTGAAACCTAAAGGAATGAAACAGGAAAAGTCCAAACACCTTGTTTGTTTACTCCACTGAAGTCAGTAGAGATCATTACTCAGAGAGAAATACAGATAGTCCTAATGGAAAAACAGTAGTCCCTAAGCACATCCTTCTCTTCCACATTTCAAACATCTATCTCAAGTTTTGAGAAAACTTTTCACTGAACATAGGGAATCTGTCAACAGCTGTGAAGGATGAGAGGCTCACAAAAGACTGATTTGAGAAAGAAAAAGACCACTACATTAACGTTACTCTGTCAGATCTACCCCTCTTCATATATGGGACAAAGGGACTGCTACTTCTTCAGGTTCACCTCACTATATTGGAAAAGTACAGCTGTGTACACTTACCATAAATGTGCATGTTCGAGTGTATTCACTGTTGCAGTCATCACATTTGGGTTATCTGCCTGTAGGTAGCCCTCACAGTCAGCCTGAATACCAGAGTCTTGGGATTTCTGCTTCGGATGCTGTTGCTTCTTTCATGACGGTATAAAACATGCAGCCAATGCCACTACATCAGTTTGCTCCAGATGTCAGGAGCCCCCACAATAGGAGACAATTACATGATGTGGAACACCTCCAGTAGAAAGTAAATACCAATGTTATAAGATATGGCCAAACAAAAACGAATAGGTAGAAGTATAGAGAGAAGTCAGGGGGCTGGAGGGTGGGTAAACCAGGACTGCAACAGTGAATACACTCGAACATCTACATTTATGGTAAGTGTACCCACAACTGTACTATGTTCTTCATGTTTCACTGTTGCAGTCATGACATTTGGGTTGATTCCCAAAGCTGAGGATGGGTGGTGGCAATCAAGAAGCATTAGGGCTGGTAAGCAGGCCTTGTAAGACTGCTGTAGCAAATCCAGCTCTGGATTTAGAAAAGATAGGTAAGTGTTAATTCTTGGTGAAGGTGTGTACAGAGCTCCAGGTTGCAGCTTCCAGGATGTCCCTGGCAGGGACTTCCCTGAGAAACACTGCAGAGGTTAATGTAGCCCTAGTGGAATGTGTTCTGATCCCCTGTGGGCCAGGTTTCCCATGATGTTTGCAGCCGAAATGGGTGCAGTGTGCTATCCATTTAGAAATGGCTTGCATTGAAATGGCCTTGCCCTCTGCCCCTGTAGCAAAGCTGACTAGCAGCTGGTCAGATTTTCTGAAAGGTTTAGTCCTGTCCAGATAGAACCTAAGCTGCCTGTGCTCTTCCAGGAAGTGCAGGATCCTTTCCCCTTTATTCTGAGGATTAGGGAAAAAAGTTGGCGAATGAATGGATTGGTTTAAAGCCACACTAGATACCACCTTTGGCATAAATGATGGGTTAGTCCTGAGGGAAACCTTGTCAGTATGGAAGATAATGAAGGGTTCCACGGCCATAAAGGCCTGCAATTCGGACACTCTTCTTGCTGAAGGGATGGCTAAAAGTAAAGCTGTTTTCCAGCAGAGGAATTTTAACTCTGCTGAAGCAGCAGGATCAAAGGGTGGAAGCGCAAGTTTTTCCAATACAAAGTAAAGGTCCCAGGACTGGAGTAGGAGCCCTCCTGGGGGGTCTTAAATTTTTGGCTCCTCTCAGGAACTGTTTGACCAAAGGATGAGAGAAGAAGAGTGGCTCAGTATTATAATGAGCTGAGATGGCAGAGGCATGAATCTTATTTGAAGAGAAGGATAGACCTTTGTGGAACATTTCTGTTAAGTAATCTAGTATACGAGGTAAGCTGGGCACAGTTGTGTCCATTCCTTGAGAATGGCTCCAAGAACAGTATCTTTTCCACTTTTCCGAATAGGATTTGTTAGTACTAGTCCTTTTTGCCTCCAGGGTGGCATCCAGCACCTGTTTACTGAGGGTTCAGAGGATGAACCAAGCTGCTAGATTCAGAGTTTGTAACGGAGGATGCAAATTCTGGCCCTCCTGCTGGGACAGCAGGAAGGGGGACTGGGGCAGGTGCTAAAGCGGCAGTACTGTCAGACTGCACAAAGGTGGGTACCAGTGCTGGCATGGCCAGTCTAGTGCTATCAGGATTGTCCTTGGCTTGTCCTGTTTGATTTTTAGTAGAACCTTCGAGAGGAGGGGCAGAGGGGGAAAGGCATAGACTGAGAGGTTTTCCCCATGTAAAGAACAGAGCATCCACTTTCCATGCTTGGCTGTGGGGAGTTCGGGTGCAACATTTGTTCAATTTAAAGTTCTGAGGGAAAGCAAAGAGGTCCACCTCTAGTGCCCCACACCTGTGGATCAGCAGCTTGAATGATTTGGGTTCCAGTTTCCACTCATGCGGGTCCATTAGATTTCTGCTTAAGTCATCTGCCAGTGAATTTAGTTTGCCTGGCAGGAATTGAGCTTGCAGGTGCACTTGATTGGTCATGGCTGTGTTCCAGAGAGCCATGGCTAACCTGCAGAGTGGGTAGGAAAGGGTTCCCCCCTGCTTGTTTATGTGCAACATAACTGTGGTGTTGTCTGTCTATATCAATAGTTGCCCTGGAAGAACAAGGCACTTGAAGGCTGTCAAAGCATTCTGTACAGCTAACATTTCTTTTTGATTGACATGCAGGTGCATTTGCTTTGGGCTCCATTTGCCCTGAATACCTTGTCCTGCTATGTGAGCCTCCCATGCATAGTCTGATGCGTCTGTTAGAGTATGAGCGGCAGGGGGTAGAGTGAAAGGGAGTCCTTTGTTGTGGTAGCAGGCCTCTGCCCACCAACGGAACTCTGGCCCTTAGGCAAGGAATAACAGGAATCATTGTTTCCAGGTCCTGAGAATGTTGACAACAGAGACTTTTTTTTTTTAAAGTACCAATATAAGTTTCCTCATATGCAGTCTTGTATATGGAATTCGTAGAATGCAAGAGGCCATGAACCCTAGGGCTTGCAATATTTTTCTTGCAGATAGCTGGGTTTTGGTGGCCAGGAGATTGAAGTAGTTTGTCAAATACATTTGTTTTTCTGGAGTGAGGAATGCCATCTGGGAAGTTGTGTCCAAGCTTGCTCCCAGGAATACAATCTGTTGTCTGGATACCTGATGTGATTTATTTTCGTTGATGGTGTACCCCAGTGAAGTTAGAAGTCTCTTTATAAATGTCAGGCACTGGAGTAGCAATTCCTGACTGTCTGCCTGAATCAGGCAATCGTCCAAGTATGGGTAAATTTGAATTTTTCTCTGCTTGCAATATGCAATGGCTGGAGCTAGGCATTTTGAAAATACCCTAGAAAAAGCCAAAGGGAAGTGCAGTGGACTTTTAATGCACAGAACCTGCTCTGAAACGTAGGGATTTCCTGCAAGATTCCCTTATGGGGATGAGTAGACATCTTCTTTTAACTCTAGGGTGGCTAGCCAGGAGTCCATGGCTAGCATAGGAAGCAGCTGTTGGACAGTAAGCATCTTGAACCTTGGAACCACCAGGAAGGTGTTGAGAATAGACAGATCCAGGATAGGGCGCCAAGAGTTTTCTTTCCTGGGTACCAGAAACAGTCTGGAGTAAAAACCTTGTCCCCTATGCTCTGCTGGGACAGGTTAAATAGCCTTGATACTGAGAAGCGAAAGTACTTGCCTTTGGGCCTTTGCCCAGTGGTTTGGGGGGAGGTCTGGCCATCTGCTTGGGATTGGCAGTGAGTGGAAGTAGAATCTGTACCCCTGGGATACCATGTTCAAGACCCATCTGTCTTGGGTGATGTACTCCCAGTTTTTTGCATGTAGGGCAAGTTTTCCTCCCAAGGGTGCAAGTACTTGGACAAGGCTTGGAAGAGTTAAGGAGAAGTCATTGTGAGATTTTACCATAGGATGGTGGCTTACTACTCCCTGTTTTAGAGGTGGGAGCACTCCATTGCTTAGATCTGTGCATACCCTGAGACTGTAATCGTGGTGGTCTGCTGCCCCTGGGTTAGGACTGAAGGTCTGGCAGGGACTGGAAAGGACCATATTTTACAAGGCCGATGCCTACTGAATCTAGGTGGCTGCACTTGTAGGAAATACTTAACAGTTTGCATAAATATAGCTTTTTCCTCCATCTTTTTGAGGACTTCTTTTGCTTTATTGCCAAACAGGCGTTCTTGATTTAATGGTGCATCTAGTAATTTTGCTTTGACATAGTCTGGCAAGATATGTTCCTTAAGCCAAGCATGCCTTCTAAGAACAGACCCAGTGAGAGCAGCCCTGCAAGATGCTGCTGAAGCATCAAAACCACATTGCAAAGTATGTTTTCCAACTTATTTAGCAGAATGCATTAACTCTTGTAAATCTTTATGTTCTGCACAATCAGGATTCAACATCATTTTGTGTTTAATTAGCTCCATAACATGTTGCTGATACTTTAACATATGAAACTGGCAATTTAAAGCCCTGATGACAAGAGTAGCAGAGGTGTGTATCTTCTTACCCCATCTGTCTAAAGCCCTAGAGTCCCTGTCTGAAGGGGTAGGGCTTTTGGCTGTTGTAGTCTTAATGCCTTTAGGTCCCTGGGAAATGATCTCTGGATCCGCAGTAGGATTCTTAAAGAGAAATTTGTGGGAGTCAGGTACTCTGCAGTACCTGTCAGGTTTCCTGGCCGCAGGAGGCAAAGTATCAGGGGTAAAGCTGGATTCCAAGAAGACCTCTACAATTTCCAGAACAGGGGGTATAGCTAGAGTCCTGTGCTGAGGCAAGTCGAAAAATTCTCTGAGTATCTTTGTGGACTGAGGGTAGTCCTGGCATTCCCAGCGTAAAAGCTCTCAATGTGTGCAAGGTTTCACCAAAAGAAAAGTCCTCTGGAGGGGAGGCAGAGGGGATGGAATCCTCTGCATCTGAATCCTCATAGGTAGATAGGAGAATGTCCTGGTAATCAGAGGGATCAGAGTCATTGGACTCGCAGTCTGTAGAATCAGTAGGAAAATCAATCCTTTGTCTTATAGAGGGGGGAGGCTGACTTCCCTTAAAGTTATAAGGTCTTCAGCCATTTTAAGCATTTGTTTCCGTGGCATGGGAGCTTGAGCATGCGCTTTGAGCATTGGTTTTCTAGGTATAGTGCAAACTCGGGGCCTGAGAAACTCAGTAGTTTTAGTAAAAAACGAAGATGTCTGTTTAATATGAACATCGGAATGTTGGAATACACCCTCAGAAGCTGGTGCCTGCACAGCCAGGTAGAGACATCCACAGGTTCCATAGTCGAAGAAGCAATTTGCGGCATACTGGACTCAGAAAGGATCGCAGCAGAGGCCTGTGAATCTGTAGAAGTGGGTATCAGGGGCCGAGAAGGCGCCTCACTGAGTACCGGCCTATGCAGTCCATCTCTGTCTTTATCCTTACTTTTTTTGGCAGATCAGTAGTCAACTGGCTTATCGAAGCCATTTTGGAATACGGAGAATGAGCGCAAAAGAATTTAGCGACAAAAACAGCTAGACTACTAATAGTTCGGGCGTTGAACAAGGCACAAAACCGACAGAGAGGAACGTCATGGTCTGGGCCTAAATAGGTGACGCAGTAAGAATGAAATTCTCTACGAGGTATTTGCTTTCCACAGGCAAGGCAATTATTAACTTTTTCTGACATCGGTTAGAGCAAGAAAAAAGGATCCCCAACGGGATACTTATCTTTTAGAAGACTTCAGGTCTGAAACTCGAAAAACAAAAATTTCAGGAGGCAGCCGACTGGCAATTGCAAACTACTTCTGTTTCGGACACTGCACGGCAAAAAGACCTGATGTAATGGCGTCAGATGCATGTTTTATACCCATGACATCCTGAAAGAAGCGACCGCATCTGACGCAGAAATCCCAAGACTCTGGCATTCAGGCAGACTAAGAGCTACCTGAAGGTAGATAACCCAAATGTGATGACTGCAACAGTGAAACACGAAGAACATCAGTAAACTTGATTAGGAATATTTTAAATGAGGTGGAAGGCAAATGCAAATATTTCTGCACAAAAGTAGATACTATAAGCAAGATAGATAAGAGAAAAATATTTTCTTGGGTCAAACTTACTTTCCTTCCACAAATTTTAAATTATCAAGTCCATATTAATACATACTAAATTAATGTTTTAGATTAAAATCAAGTTTTCTGACTGCTTGCCAGATAAGGCACCAAAAACAAATTAAGTTAGCTGAATAGGCCAGCAGATAACGGAAGACAAAAGTAACTGCAATGTCACATACGTCTCCATGACAGATGCTCTATTAGGAATTGTGTCAAAGGTGGTGGTGCTGCGGTAGCGTTGTCGCCTCACAGTAAGACTTTGTCCTGTTCGATTCTCAGCTAGAGCATCTTCTGTGTGGAGACGTGCGTGAATGGGCGTACCTTCATTGAAGGTTGTGCGTCAGGGCCAGCAACTTGGCATGTAAAAATCTATTGCCAATCATTAGTGGACCAGAGTTCCGCTGTGACGACCCCTAACCGGGAAAAGCCGAAAAACACAACAACCATGTCCGAGTAAGGTCTCAAGTTTCAAAATGCTGTTTTAACAAATCACTGTAACAAATGTACATTAAAACAGTGATGAAAAACAGCAATAACTGGATAAACAATATAAAAAAAATACCACCTCTGGAAAAGTTATATGCAAAACTAATACAGGTTTTCAGGGAATCTTTTAAACTTGGCCAGGGTACACAACTTCCTTATTCATTAGGGAGAAGGTTTTGATTCATGAGGCATCGGACAAAACAAGGCCTGAGCACCTGAGGTTTCCAAACTCTCTTGTAGAACTTCGAACAACCTCCAAAAGGACGAGTACAAAAGCCTGATATGATTGTAAGGGACCAGCAGCTTCTTTACATACTGTATTCATAGCCCTGTTTGAACCTGGGCCTTCATTAACACTAGGACCTTAAAAATGACATGAAGTCAAACAGTCAGCCAGCGTAATACATTATTAACCAGAAGTACCGTTAAGTAACTGGGCTGCAGAACTCTGCACAAGATGCAGTCCATCCATCAATCAAAAAGGGAAGAAATCAGGACATGAAGAGCCACTAACAAGGCAGTGTTTAATACAAGGAATGTTCCTTAGATGAAAGCAATACAAGGCTCAACAACAGATAACTCCTGTCCCTCAAGTGTCAATCTGTTGTCCAGTACCTCACAAAAAGGTTTCTCACCTCATTCACAAAATTCTAACTTAGCACCACTACAAATGAAGGCTGGTTTTATAAAAGAAAAGTAGAATCTCAAAGTGGCATGATTAGCCATGGCCACTGTCATGGAAATTATGACTCATCCATGCCTAGATACATTCCAGATCTTCACAAACTGAATCCCCAACAAACATCATGCCCTGAGGGAAGGAAAAGTAAATCTGGATTTCATCAGCATGCTAACGACACTGAAGGCCTGTCCTTGTAAGGAGTTCTCTCAATGCCAGCATGTGAATTTTTAACAATAAGTGACACCGAAGACAACTGTCTGGAACATAGGACAGCAGACCAAAATGATAAATTATTACACTGGCTACATTCCACCGAGTATATTTCTAAACGGAAAGGGACAATGCAGTTCAGGACAGTGCCGGCAGCCCCATATACTAAAGGACCATAGTCTAAAAGGATTGCAGGGTTCACCATATTCAATAGTGGAACAGACCAAGGAGGACTGAAGTAGAATATTATTATTCCTTTGTATTAGGCGATCCCTAAGAATGTGCATCAGGGCCACCTCAATGCATCTAGAGCATAGGAGGGCAATAACTGATCACTATTCACATCTCCACCCTGACCAGCCTGGGGCACAGAGAGCCTAGCAGCATTACAGCTGCCTCAAATTCTCATCTGGTAATACCTCAATAATGAAAGCCAAGCCAAGTTATAATGCAGAGGTCCAAAATAATTCTGGGTTTGTAGTACATGGATCTAGCAGTTCTGAAAAGGGCCCCAAGAGGGACTGATAGTGCACAGGTCACCAACAGCTGTCTGGTATAAAAGGGTTCCTTAGGTGTAGCACAAAAAAGAGAAATCCAGTTCAGCGTATCATTCTGTCCCATGGTAATACCCTTGTTACTAAAATATTTAGAACAGTTAAAGGACCTGCAAAATTACAGTCATACATTGTGGACTCTGACATTCCTGCACATCAAAGCCTTTTATAAGGATGTTAAACATTTGGTGAGACTTTGTATAGCAAAAATAAGATGTGCACCAGGAGAAGGATCCATAGAATAAAACAAATGGCTCACAAAGTAAAAATGGGACCAGCAAAGTAAGAACAAAACCTGCAAGATGGAGTCACAGTTGAGACTGAATCAATAAACAGATTTGACTGGTGGCAAAAGTTGTTGATATAAACCAGATCCAGGTCTACACTTCAGTACTTAAAGCTCTCACTTTGTCAGTGAGCTGCTTCATGTTCCAAGGGTAAAGGGTTCAATTTATTCCACCTACATTTGCCTACTTTGTGACCCACAAGCAAGTCATTTAGCCAGACAGTGCTTTGGGGTAATTAGGAATTTGGGCTACGCTCCTTAATGGTCTCATGGACTGGACGTCTAATAACCAACTATGAACTTATAAAAACGTAAACATGGTCAACATGCCTTTCAGGTGTACATACGATTTTTTATACTTTGCTTAAGAGTAAAGAAAATTCTAACAGAACTAGGGTGGACAAATAAGTCTATGTTACATCTATGACAAACATTTCACTGGGCAGACAATTTTCTGTCAAATCTGCCTCCATGCAAGAAGCCTATGTTTAGAAACAGTTACTAAAACGATCAGAAACAGATTTCACATAGACACAGTCCTTTAGTTTCAAAAAGAAATAAAGGGTTTAAGGAATCCTCTAGATCACTCTCACCTTCTTGCCATACCTCTCAAACATTTAGTGCAAGAAATCTTAAAATATGGGGGGGGGGCCCAAAATAGGAAAAAAAAGTAAATATGGCTCTTATAAACTACAGCAGTTGCTGGAACAACAGGATTTGAGTTAGCATGCATTTTCTGAAGGATATCAAGTCTGAAACTTAAAAATGTAGGTCATTATTTAGTGACTTCAATCCTCAGATCATCCCAGAGATTTGGCAGAAAACTACAAATTTTATGAGGAGCAGAACAAAAATATGCAGCAAAAATCTGTACAGTTGAGAGGCATGTTTTTGCACTTTTATTAAGGATTCCACCAGTGCCTCATACGCCACAAATATTTTGTCAGCAAATGGGAATCCTTAAAGAAAAGTGGATCTTAAAACCATCTTTGACACATAGCCCACAAACTCAGTGTGCTACTCAACCACAGCCCATAAGGCATAACAACGTACCAACACTCTAGTCATAGGTGACTCTATAGTCAGGCACACTGATGTTCCACTCACCAGGCTAAACAAGGAGAAAGTTACTGTCAGTTGCCTGTCGGGTGCCAGGATCCACCACATAACGCATGCACTCAGGTCACTCCACAACAAGTACAAATATGACTCTGTCATTGTCCATGTTGGTGTGAATGACCCGAGATGTACCTCCTTGGACTACATGAAAAGGGACATGGAGGAGCTGTCCGATCTTGTAGCCCAGGCAGGTATGACCCTAGCCCCGAGTAGCATCCTGCCATCACCCAAAATGATACCACAGTCCAAGGACAAAATGATTGACTTCAACAGTTGGCTAAGCTTCTGGTGTCATTCTAAGGGGATACAGTATATGTCTGCCTGGGATGACATGATCGACAGGCCACGATGTTTTGCCAGAGATGGCCTGCACCTGTCACCCATGGGATTCTGGATACTGGCTAAGGCTCTAGCCACCCCTATAGTGCCTTTTTTAGGCAAGGTTCAAATGACAAATTCACCACCCTAACAGGTACAGGCAAGAAGAATCTGAAGGTATTGCTACTCAATGCTAGAAGTCTAAACCTCAAAATACACTCTCTCGGGGCACTCCTTAAAATGGAGAACATCGACATCTGTGCAGTGACAGAGACCTGGTTCAAGGCTCCAGAGAGTACCCCTGCATTACCAGGCTATAATTCATACCACACCTTTCGGCCACCTAACCTGGACCGAAACACTAAAGGTGGAGGCGTGTCCATATTCATTAAGTATATCCACACCTCCAGGCTAGTTGCTCAGCATAATGCATCCGAGATTATCCAAGTGCAACTAACTCTGGGCAAGACCACAATCCAAATTGTAGCTTGCTACAGATCCCCCACCATGCCCCAGGATTCCTACTCCGCATTTCTTAATACACTGGAAAATATTATGGTACAACCTAACACCCTAATAATGGGCAATTTTAACTACCCTACCATTAACTGGGAAAACTACTCATGTGCCAACTCTTGTGCTCAACGTTTTCTGGAATTCATAAATTCCAGTGCCATGGATCAACTTATTCACACCCCCACCAGGGGGAGCAATATCCTAGACCTGGTTATTACCAACATCGGCAACCGGTGCTCCACACCAGAGGTCAATTCCTCGTTGGTCAGATCCGACCATAAGCTAATCACCCTAAACATCCACCATCCCTCCACCACCCCCCATTAGAAACCACAGTAAAAAATTTCTCCAAAGCCAACTTCACGCTTAAGACAGAAGTGGCAAACTTCACGACACCCATGCTGACGGACAATAGAGGTATGACTGCTGAATCCTACACAAATGCACTTTATAAGCACTTACATGAGTGCATGGATCGTGCAATCCCTAACAGAACCAAGATGCTATCCTCCAAAAAAGGAAGCCAATCTGGTGGTCCCCTGCCATAAACAAACTCTACAAAAGAAGAAAGAAACTGTTGCAAAAGAGTAAAATCCCATGATTGGAGAAACTCCCTGGTCAGCTTCAGTAAGAAGCTGAGATCCCTCATAAAATCCTCCAAAGCTAGTTATGAAAACAAAATCGCTACTGACTCTAAAGACAACCACAAAGCATTCTATAACTATGTCAAGAATCTCTGTGGCAACACTAAGATCTGCTCTGAATTACAGCATAATGGCACTAAATATACAGAACCAACGGATATTGCCAACATCCTGGCAGATAGGTTCAGTGCTAACTTTACCCCCCTCTCACCCCCTAGAGGGCCCATCTCTATACCAGAAGAATGCAAAGTTCTTGTAATCACGGCTGCACAGGTAAAAAACACACTATCCAAAGCCAAGAACACAGCATCCTGGGACCTGACGACATTCCAGGCTGTGTTCTACATGAACTACAGAACGAACTGGCACCCCACCTTAGTACCATGTTCGATCATAGCCTCACCTCAGGCTTTGTGCCCACTGAATGGCGCACAGCCACAGTTATCCCACTCCACAAAGGGGGGAGCCACCAGAGACCCCGGAAACTACCGCCCCATTAGCCTAACGAGCTTGGTCTGCAAGGCTATGGAGTGTATCATCATGGAAATGATAAACAATGACATTGGTAATCTCCAAACTCAGGACCCCACCCAGTACGGGTTTGTAAAAGGCAGATCATGTCTCCTAAACCTGATAGACTTCTTTGAAGCAGTCAGCAAAGCCGTAGATGAGGGTAAGGTGGTTCACACAGCCTATCTAGATCTCGCCAAGGCTTTTAACACCATCCCCCACTCTGGAATTATAGATAAACTCACTAAACTAGGTATAAATACCTATGTCACAAGATGGGTTGCCAACTGGCTCACTGACAGAACCCACACTGTGAAAGTAACAGACTACAAATCCAGCTTCAGACCAGTGACAAGTGGAGTACCACAGGGTTCAGTCCTGGGTCCTCTCCTGTTTGGTATCTACTTTTCTGAAGTACAAGCCAACACAGAAAGTCTTTGGCTAATGAAGTTTGCAGATGACTGCAAACTAGGAGCCATACTCAAAACTCCAAAAGACGTGGACATCCTACAAAAGGGCCTTGCTGAGACAGCTGCCTGGTGTCAAAGCCAAAAAGTGCATTGTCATTCCTTTTGGTAAAAGCTCAGTACCCATGAACTACCACATAGGTGGTAGTCTACTTAACACCGAAAGTGTGATGAGAGACCTTGGGACACAGGTGGACAGTAGTCTCTCCTTTGATGACCACATCGCCACAGTAGTCAGGAAATACTTCTATGTGGCGCACCTCATCACAAAAGGTTTCTCATCCAGGAAAAAAAGATGTCATTGTTCCCCTCTACTCGTCACTCATTAGACCCATTATAGAGTACAATGCCCCTTTTGGTATGTACCTCAGAAGACATCTACAACAACTGGAAAGGCCACAGAAATACCTCACAAAGAGGATTACCGGCCTCAAAGAGATGCCCTATGCAGACAGTCTCAAAAAACTGCAGCTTTACTCTGTTGCATATCGCCTACTCAGAGGCGATCTCTGCCTAACACACAAAGCTATGTCAAACCCAGAGCTTTTAGACATGCTCCACTTAAAGAAATCCCAATCCCTATGAGCTACACGCTCTAGGGACCTAAACCTCGTCACCACAATAAACAGAACATGCTGGAGGGATAGATTCCTGTCCCAGTGACTTCCCATACTCTGGAACAAACTACCTATCTATATCAAACAAAGCTCCTCATTAGCACTGTTCAAGAAAAATCTTGATGATTGGATGGGAGATAGGAAATTCACCCCGGGGATCACTTCTGTGGCTCTGCTCGACAGTGGCACAGGAAACTAATTTTCTTGGGAGGTGAAAGCTAAGGTACCTTTGGCTAGGCTTATATAGGCCCTAGGGCCAATAGCCTAGTACCTACCTATGAACCTATGACATACTTGCATCATCTCCAGTCTTTCAAATGCTAAAAAAACCTCTGGTAAACCTCTTATTTTTGTCCTGGGCCAGGTTCACCATCTTTTATGATGACTAGTGTGGGAGCCAGTTATTCAGACTCAAAAAGAAGAAAGCCTTCCATTCAAGGATGTCAGTCACACGATTCATTGTTGCAGTATAATTTCTTGTGTGTGGGAAAGAGTTGCAGATGGATGTCCATCCTTCTGGCATGACTTCCTATTGGGCATTCCCAGAGTGTAGCTGGCCTTGGCCCCAGTCTAAAGAAGCTGGAATAATGCTGAATAGAAAAGTGGGTAGCTATCCTCATCTTTAGTTGTGTCTTGCTGCAGGAAACATTGTGATAAGTCTATCAGTTCCTGCCAGATGACTTTCAGAAATGTACAACTGTGTAAGATGAACTTGCCATAACAGCAGATTGTTCAAATCGTCAGGGGGTTGTATCCTGCCACAGATAATAACAAGCTGACCAGCTTCCAAAGCTTTATGGCACTTTCCACATGTCCCATCTGGCAAGCAGCTAAAAGACAAGTATGGACACAAAGACCCTTAGAGCTTTCCTGCCAGCAGAGAGACAGAGAGAGAGAGACAAAGGATAAGCCCTGAAAGGATAATGCTAGAAAGGAAAAAAAAAATATGTTTACACCCTGACATGAACACACCAAAAGCAAGGGGGGGGGATCAGCTACTGCAGCAGTGATCATTCAAACACCTACAGTTATGGTCAGTTCAGCGTATACAACTGTACTATGTTCTTCATACTGATCACTGCTGCAGTAGCCTTAGCTATATGGGTAATTTAACAAAGCTAACTATATCTTGGAAGTGAAAAGAGAAGGGTTCAAGATCCACTGGAGAATGATCCTAGTAACGCTGGCTCTAGACCTAGAGAAGGAATCAAGCTTATAGTGCTTTGTAAAAGTATGCACACAGGACAAAGTAGCAACTTCTAGAACACTCTATAGTCCAACCCTTTTCAAAAGCCACAGATGAAGCCAAGGCCCAGGAAGAATGGGCCGTGAACCCCCTTGCCTAGAATAGACTTGTCATGGTGACTAACAAAAAGTAATAGCCTTAGACAACCATTTGGAAAAGGTCTATTTTAACATGTATTGTGATTATCCAGTCTTATTTTCACAAAAAATGTAAAATTGATCAGATCATCCTATAAGATTTAGTTTGGTCAAGATAGTATTAAAGTTGTCTGTGGACATCCAAGGTACGGAGTTTCCTTTTTCCTTCACTTTTAGGTTCAGGAAAGAAAAATGGGAAGATGAATAATTTGGCTTAAAGTAAACTTGGACATCACTTTAGTCATAAAAAGAGGATTACTTCAAAAATAAACCCTGCCCCTGTGGAAAATGAAATAGGGCTGACTCGAGGTAACAGCTTGCAACTCTGACACCCTTCCTGCAGAGGGCAGAACAATCAGTAAAACTGTTTTCCACATTAAGAAACTCAAGTCAGCCAGATTAGCTGGTTCAAATGGAGCAAGTATTAGCATCTCTGACACAAAACTAAGATCCCAAGGAGGGACCACCAGTTTTCTAGGCAGCCTCTTATGCAAACACTGAAATGAGACCCCATTGAAGGAGGAGGCTCTACGGGCAGACCTTTTGAAATGGTTGATAAACGAACCTTGATAGAGGAATAAGAAAGACCATAGGATAGTAACTCACACAAATATTTTAAAACCAGAGAACAGCTAGACCAGAGTGGGTGCTGGTTACGTTGTTGGCACCGACTAGAAACCTTTACCAATTGCTAATACATGATTTTCCAGTAGCAGGCTTTCTTGCCTCCATTAGTACCTGCTGCATATCCTCAGAAAACAAGCGCCTAAAAGGAATTAAGACCCTACTGATGATGGGATACATCAAACTACCTTGGACTTCTGTAAGTAGATCCAGTCTGTGAGGAATTTTATGGTAATTGCCCCTGCCCATTTCCAAAAGAAGGGACAACCTCTGTTATCTTGACCAGAATGGAGTCACCACAGTGATCCTGGGTGATTCCTTCTAAATCTTTAAAAGTACCATGGATATTAGTGGAAAAGCATAAAAGAACATTCTGTCCAAAGAAAATAAAAAGGCATCAGTCTTCCAAGCCTTCTTCCATGGAGAGTCCTAGAACAGCATTTTGCTAGCTGACTGTTCGGACAGGAAGCAAAGAAGTCTACTTGAGGAATTCCCCACAGATGGATCAGATCTTGAAAGATCTCTTGATCAAGTTTCCATTCGTGATGGTCTGCCCTGGTCTTTCTCGGCCTGTCTGCCAAACAGTTTTGTTCTGATGGAATTTAGATGTCTGTAGAGCAAGATTGGGCTGTGAATCTATATTCCCTACTAACATAGCTAGTCTGCAAAGGGGGTATGACCTGGTTCCCCCTAGCCTGTTGATGTCACACATGACTGATATCTGTAACCGAGGTCCTGGGTACCAAAAATGGTTCAGAGAATTGAGTGCCTTGATAAAGGCAAGCATCTCTTTGATATTTGTGTGCTTGCATATATCCTGTGTGTTCCACATCCCTTGTATTTTTATCCATCTAGAAACTGGTCCCCAAGCAAAGTCCAAACAGTCTGTGGTAAATGACTGCTTTGCAGCAGAGAGGGAGAAGGGGAGATCTGGCGTTACGGATATCTGTTGTCTCCACAGAAAGATTTCTCCCAGCACTGATATCTGAAAAGATAAAGGGTGTTGACGCTGGGACCAGAGAGATTTCAGATACCAGTGTACTTTTCTCATATGGTGTCTTGGCGGGGTATCATGAGACCCAAAATCTTAAGGTATTCCCCTCACAGTGGCCTAAGTCTGAGTGGAAAACACTTTTTTTTCCTGTGGAAGAAAAACTTTTAATTGAGGTGTCTAGTTGGCATCCCAGGAACACAGTCCTCTGTGAGGGAGTCAAGAAACTTTTGAATGTTCTCTTGGAATGACTTTTTGTGCAAGTTATTTCTCACCAAAGACAGAAACTCCTAATAACTTGAAAGACTCTGCAAAGATAAGCAAGTCCCCTAAATATGGTAAAATGTGGATGCCCTGTAGCCCGCAGAGAGATATTGGGAACATTCTTGATGCCGTGGATAGTGCAAATGGTAAGGCAGAGAACTGGCAATGTGATCCAGACACACAAAACCTTAAGAAACATCTGATGTCTGGATAAACAGGGATGTGATAAGCATCTACCCAAACTGCAAAAAGTCACACAGGAAGCCAAAAACTGCTGGTAAAGCACTACTCTCTTGTACCATAGCCAAATTATGAAACTCCCTTCCACCCACAATTACCTCCGTACCATCATGCACCCACTTCAAAACTTTACTAAAAGCGCACCTAAAAGCATGCTGGCTATGCCCTTGCAACTCCCACTCTAATATCACCCACCCCCTCCAACCACTACCTTTCTTTCCACTCCACTAACTACCTTGATTATAGCAAGCTCAGATGCTCATAAGCCTAGTACTTATTATACAGCAGGAATTTCTTATTGTAACATTTGTTAATGTCTGTTATGTACTTCACAGATAAAGATTCTAGTTGTCTACTGATGTACTATGTTCTTCATCTGTAAATATGTTGTAAGTAATTGCTATGTAAATTTTTAATCGCTATGTAATCCAATGTAACTACTGTCTGTTTATTTTAACTGTGGAGCTTTTCTCCTCGGGCCTCCGCTGAAAATGGACTTACGTCCAGGTCGGACACTCCTAGTCAACAAATGTAAATAAAATCTTTTAAGTCTAGCATTACCAGAAAACTGGAAAGAGGAAGAAGAGGTAACATGTGAAGTGACAACGTTTTGAATCTAGGCACTACCACAAACAGGTTTAGGAAAGTAAAATCCAGAATGGTCTCTAAGCACTTTTTTTTTGTCACGAGGAACATCCTTGAATAAAACCCCTTTCCCACCTGGGAAGGAGGATCCTTGGGACAGCATGTGATAAAGAGCAGGTGGAAATAAAAGAGAGCCTGATTTTGAGGACAAGAAATGAGGACTGATCCCCCCACCCCCTAAGGAGGAGGAATTTCCTCCCAATGCCATCTGTAATCTTGCTGAATAATTTTCAGAACCCATTTCTCTGAAACAATCTATTGCCATAGAATAAAATGGAGATTCAGACTTTCTGGAAGAGAAGAGGGGCCCCAAGCAGGGTGGATTACAAAGCATCTTTGATACTCAGAAGGTCCTTAGTTTGGAGAGGTTGGAGACTTCTTTTGGGAACCCCCTTGCAATTTCTTCTTAAACGTTTGTTTACCAGAATTCTTTTGAAGCTGTTTATTTTATTTTTTATAAAACTGGAGGAGGACAAAGAAAATCCCTTGGACAGGTTGGAAAAGGAAGGCTGAAAAAAATTTCCTGGATCAGCTTGCCCCTTTCATTACACTTTGAGTACCCCTGCAGCAAAGGAACAACACAATCTTTAGTCAAGGGAGAATGCAACATTTCATTTTTAGGTAATCTGGGATGTTCAGACAATGCAGCTAAACTAAGCTCCTTAGAACAGTACCAGCAACCATGGCCCTGGTAGTAGTGTCAGAGTCATAAACATACTGCAAACAAGGAGTAGTGACATACGCAATAAAAGAAACTAACTTACTAAAGCAGATTTTTCTTCATAAAAAGAAATCATAGGTAAAACATATCTCATACTTTCACAATTTGTCAGAACAAACTTAACATATGAGCCCAACAATTAAAAATTTTGAAAATCAAAGTTGCAGAAAAATGCACTTTTCCCCCATACAAATCAATAAATGTTCCCATCCTTATGAGAAAGTGGGGCTGGAATCAAGTTAGTGCTTAGCAGCCATGGAATCAATTAAGGCTACAGCTGCTGGGTCTTGTTTGGGTAAAGTGCATAAAAATTTTAAAAGATTTATAGATCCGATCAGTCTTTTTAGGGATAGCCGGCTGGCTATCAGGAAATCTGTAGGCAGTATGACACTCATGCTCTAAGGCAGACAGTCCTGGAGGAATGGGCGTAGGTTCAGGAGCATCCTTCTGTAACCATTCATAGTACTTTGAAGGACTGAGAAACCCCAATGTTCTTCACTGAAAACACTGGGATTTTCTGGTAACAGTCTCAGAGGAAGAGAAAATCCCACAGGTATAATCAGAAACTGAGGTCTCCTCTGTCTGAATCATAAACCGGAGAACAAAACCCCGATTCCATCCCTGCATCTTCCTATTAAATTTCAGAACAATGAATTTTTTGAGGAAAACAAGAATCCCTTTCTTTTACCAGAAACTAATATACTAGAAGTATCAGTAGCCTGATTTAAAACTTCAGCCAGATGGAATAAACATTCTATTCAAAGACATTTGAGGAGCAGATACATGCTTGGTTTTCAGTTTCTTTTTAACAGGAAAAATTGGGTCAACCATAATGGTAACAGCTACTTCCCCAGGCATGGGTACAGCAATCTACACAGCAGTGAAACCTCTCCTGTTCTCTCTCCCAGGACTGGTAACAGAAGCTCTCCCTTTCCCACTGAGGAGACTCCAACAGCCAAACAGAGGATGTGGCTAACCCCTCGGTCCACACTGGCTGTAGGTGCTACACCACAGGGATCTGGGGTAAAAGATGAGTGATCTGAGGAACAACAAATGGCCAAAGCAGAGTCACCCACCTGTGGCTGAAACAATTTATCAGCCTGCCGTAGTGGCAAAGGCTGTTTACATAACTTTTAAACCAAATGGGTAGAACATGTCAAACTAACTAGGGCTTTTAAGAAAAGACAGAGGTAGTAGAAATCAAGATAGGCAACAGATTTCATTCTACACAAGAAAATGGCCCTCCCCAATTCCTTTCTGACCTCTCCTACCTTAGGCAGCAGACTATTCCACTTAAAGCTGGACAAGTTGAACATCAGACCTATGGGCAAGGGAGACCAAACTCAAAATGTTTCCTCAGTTTGCTGGAAGGACCCCGCTACCTCCACTCCATGTCATCATACATCAATTAATTATTTTGTAGCAAGTGTTGCACTGTGGAGTTCTGGAAAGGATGTCTGAGCAGCAGCAAGGGAGAGTTTTTTTTATTTTACAGTTTCATGTCCCCTCTCCAAAAAAAAAAATATGCCTGTCCTAGATCTAGTCTGAATTAACAGAATCCTAAGAGTAAAAATGCTCAAACTACCAACTTTGCAGACTGTCCTTCCTTAACCTAGATACGAGAATGTTTACCTGCATACAACTATCCACAGGTAAATTCCCTCACTGTGCAACGGAGAAAGAATAGTATCAGTTCACCTCCTTGCCTTCCGGTCTTTACAGTGCACAAAGTCTTCAAAACACTCATCCCCATACTCTTATCTACCTCAGAACAAGAGAGATCCACATATATCTTTACCCTAGATGCCTGCATGACTCAACCTGCCCCAGAGAAAAAGCTTCAGAGATCCCTTCAACAAATGACTCTGTGCCTCCCCAAATTGGGAATATTCCCGAAAATGCAAAAATCCAGCTTGATACCAGAAAATGCAAAGGCATCCATGGGGAAACGCTAAATATCAAAGCAGCCTGGCTGTTACTAATCCAGGGGAAAGTTCTCCTCTTAAAATTGCTCTTTGGTCTTCCAGACAAAAAGACACATCTGACAGCAAACGTCTTCTTGAAGACACTGGGTTACATGCCTGCATCTATTTATTATGGTTCCCTTAGCCAGGCAGGAGAAAAACGTAGCGATACTTTAAATGTGTACTACATTCTCTTGAAAGCCATCTCACTAATCCCTGCATTCAATACGGAGTTCATCTGGTGGGCACATCAAGAGCACGCTCACCCAGAAATGTCATCTGAAGCCCCAGACAGCTCTCCTACTCAGGCTACAGATGCCTTAGACTTTCTTTGGGGAGACACACGAGGACCACATGAAGAGAAGAAAAGTGGACCAGCAGATAAACAGGAAAATATACAGACGTGAAAAATGATGATGGCTTTCATTTCTGCATTACAAACATAAAACCAAGTATTACACTGTGGAACATTCAAAGCAGTGATGCACATTACCATTGTGGTGTAATACATCAACAAGCCAGACGGATATATTCTTATCCACAATGAAGGCTGGCTACGAGGACATGGTTAGCCTCATGACAGGGTCTCCACCTCCAAAACCCAAATTCTTACAAACCAGAACTGGCTGGCAGACCAGCTGTGCAAGCCCCTCATCCAGCCTATACAAGTGAAAACTCCAAGGCATAAACTTACTTACTTCACAAGGCAATCACCAAGTACGGGAACTTCTGCTATGCATTACCCCCTTCTGTCCACCCCAAAAATCTGAAACTCCTGGCCTTGAGGCTTCAGCACAATCCCAGGTGAGAGAAACTACTACACTAAATTTAAAGTTGTACTGACTTTTTTTTTTTGGAGTTTGCAGTCCTTGATTGTGTTTACTAGTCTTCATATAGCCCACATGGTTATTTGAGTTTGAGACAACTGCTCTAATCCCAGGAACACTTCTGGAAGAAAGGAGATCCATCTTCCCAAACTTTGGTTTTCCCAACCAGTCTAAACAAGGACAGAAGGGCCACTACATCTCCCAATCATCTACAAGCTGTTAACACACCCAAGGAGGGCCTCTAGTACACCCAAACCTGAAAATGATTGTGTTTATTGCATGGATGATCTTAGCCTAGTCTCCATTTCTTCATTCAGGGTCCACCTCCATGCAGAAATGGTTTACATTTTTGCAGGAAGCCCAACCCTAGTAATTTTACTTGCTTAAATTAACTTTCCCTGTGTAGCATTCAAAGAATTAGATGAAGCCAATTGTATTAGCAACTGCAGCATTTCTCTTTTGGGGTCCTCTACTGTCATGCCACTCAGCAGTTGTCAGACCTTGAAAGATGTTCTTCACGAGTTCATCCAAGGAGGCCCATCCTTTCAACTGAAATGCGCTTTGCTGAGCTTGCCTCTTTTTGAAACAACTACTTTGACAGATCTGAAAATTCAGACTTTGAAAGACCCCGTACCTGGTGGCCATTATTCTCCACTAGAAGACTTTCTAAGAACAATGTAAGCCTTAGAGCCAAACCCCTCCCCTGTGCCTAACCTGTTTTCAGATGGGTTAGAAAAACAAACCAGTTGGCTGCTAGTTTTCTATCCTAGTTTTCAGAAGACAGGGCTAAGGATATTGCACTTGAAGTGTGCAGACAAAAAAAGACACCACTATGAATGGATGAAGTATCTTATAGTTTCATAGGTGTGTACTAGGCTAATGGCCCTGGAGCCTTTACAAGCCTAGCCCATAGGATTATCCTGGCATCGTACCACCCAACCTTAGTTCCTAGTGCCTCTGTCGGGTCAGTTAGAATAATTTGCTTTTCATCTCCTTTACCAGGAAAGCAATGCAGACCTGTAGCTAAATATTACCAAGTAGAGACATTTATTCTTCTTTGCATTGCATTTCATTCAGCAATGACCACCAAGATAAAGTTCTACTATGACAAAGAAACAACACATTCCACTACTAACCTGCTGTCACAGCAGTGGAATATATCAGCGCAGAGTATCACAGCGGTAACCACTTGCAATAAAGTACATATTTTCTACAAGCATTATAAACTGGACATATAATCCAGGACAGCAGGGCAGGGCACTTCAGTGTCCCAGAGTATGCTGTAACCTCCTCCTCAGTCTGAGGTCAAAGCTACCCCCAAGAATAGCAATATGCTTTAGTACTCTTGTCCAATACAAGGAGCGACACAGTTATAGTGATCCATATAAACATACAATAGTTGTGCGAGTATCGTCAGTGTAAGAGCAGATGCCCGAATATCAGTATCACTAGTGTAGAACACACCCTCTACACCATCCCTGTGTCCTGTAAACCCATATATGTGGGAGTAACTCCAAAGCTTTGAGAAGGGTAGGAAATTGTTCTGTATCCTTCATATTCACCCTCCAAGGGTACCAAAGATGATCTGGAAAGTTCTTCTAAAGCAAGCGAAATAGAGAATGAGCACAACATAAAATCACACGCATCTACTTAGAACTTCCAGGGTACACTTGTTTGTTGGAGACATTTTTCCTCCAAAATAAGAAAAGAAAATAGGCTGGTCTCCCTTTTCTATACAGTGCCATACAGACATCTTATACATGACGAAGATAGCATCTGCATGGCGTATATGTGTATCTGACATGTTCTGGTAACTTCCATCAACTAAAAGTCAGGCCAGGAGAAATGTAGTCTACCCGAGGCCAATTCCCACAGAATTATACTAAAGCACTGATGACGAAAGTTAATTATCGTTTTAGTGGGTATAGGATTCCAAAAAATTTTTTTTCACATTTATAATTTTTCAACAGTTTTATTGGTTAGTAATAACATTCTTTAGGTTGAACTAGAAAGAACATGAAACTACTTCAATGGAAATTTTCAAAAATTAATTTTAACCATGTTTTCAACTAAACTACTTGGTAACATCTATTACAATATTTGCAATGCGTGTTTGCATCATTTAAGTTGCTAATAGTCTTAGGATAGACCTAACATTGAACCATCGGAATAAAATTATTACAGTTAAGGAAATAAAAACAAAGAAGGTTGTTATGCAACTCTTTCATCATTTTCTCTAGCAGCTCAGACATCTTAGGCTTACATTTAAGACTAACTGGTTTAATAGTACGTCATTTATCATGAACAGACTTCAAAGATGATAATTCTGAAAGGAGGGAAGTGTCTTTTGCAGCCATTTCTTGTAATTGTCTCCATTTTATACTTGTAAGTGTGTAAAACAAGTTTATCACGGTAGCAGGTCTTTGCTATCTCTCGAACTCTCGGTCAGCATGGCTTGCAACGACACTGGGTGTGTAAGATGCACATTTACATATTCCAGTCTGTCCTTCCCACAATAAATCTCAGGCTGTCAAACAATTCTGTTGGGGGGGGGGGGCGGTTTTATTCATTATTTGTCTAATAAACAATCTTAGTTATACATGTATACTATTTAGAAAACATAAAAGATACACTTGTTTCTATACATAAACGTGTGTGTGTGTGTGTGTGTGTGTGTGTGTGTGTGTGTGTGCGCAGCTGTGTAGTGATAATGACCATGCACTTCCCATTATCAAGTCATGAAGCTGTTATGCACACATTTACTAATATTTCACCAGTATCACATCATTAGTATGTTTATTGTATGAGTTAACTTGAGGATAATGCTTCTGTGGTGCTGAAAACTGGTTATTTTTCTTCCAGCACAAAGGGGCAGCTGCGTGAAGTTCAGTTTTTTAGAGAAAGATAGTGATTCATCAGGTTGTACATTGTCATTCATGCTGGAATACCAAACCTTTTATTTCCATCCCAACTCAATCCACTTGAATTACAGTCTAATACTGAAGCTGTTGTCCAAAGCAGGAGACAGAAATGACATTAAATCAAAGTTCGAAATACCTGCTCTAATCATCTTTCAAATGAGGATTAAATATCCCATATAATTTACCAGGGAATGCAAGAGTTTGTTAAAATTATCCAAACAGCTGCTAAAAGCTATAAAAAATATAAACATGAAGCAGTAAACAATACACTGTAGCTAAAAGTAAAATCAAGTCAAATAACACAATGTACAGCAACTTGTCTTTTGCATCTCTTTCGGAATTAATATTTTATTTTTCATTGCATTTCTCCCCTTCTACTCTTGTAATAAATTGCATAATGAAATGTAAGATAACTTACAAGTGCTAAAGAATCGTTTAATTATGTAACCAGTGTACAATACTAAAATCACTTGGCTGGTATGTTGGAGAACAGCATTCCATGTCATCTTTACTGCACTTGTTAGTACTATATGGTATTTACTCTGCTACAAGGGCATTTTTGCCCATACCAATGGCTATTGTAATTTTTACATACATCAGTCATACACACTATTATATACCTTATGACAGGCTGACATTTAAGGTGGTTTAGAAACGTACAGTTGTGTACACCAACCATAAATGTAGATGTTCGAGTGTCTTCACTGTTGCAGTCATGACTGTAGGGTTCTCCCCTGCCGGCAGGCAGTCCTCGGTCGGCCAGAATCCCAAAGTCTGGGTCCGGCATCGGCTGTTCAACCTTGCTCCCTGACGTCAGAGCGCCAGGAGTACAAAGCTGACAGCCGACGCCATCTTCTCCAGTTTTTCTTGCCCCAGATGTCTGGAGTCACAAAATGAGAAAGGTCCCATATCCCTTGCAAATACACCTCAGAAGAAGGGTGAAAAAAGGAACCCCACAAAAGTAAAAATAAGAGGGGACAGGAGGGAGGGAAACCCAGACTGCAACAGTGAAGACACTCGAACATCTACATTTATGGTATGTGTACACAACTGTACTATGTTCATCGTGTTTCACTGTTGCAGTCATGACTGTAGGGTAGAATCCCAAAGCTGAAAGAAAGGGAGGTGGTCATAAAGAAGAAGGGGTGGCTAAAAGGCCCTGCAAGACTGCAGAGGCAAAGCCTGCCCTAGACTTAAGAGTAGAGAGGTAGATTGTAGTGCTTAAAAAAAGTATGCACTGAACTCCAAGTTGCAGCTTCCAAAATGTCTTTGGTAGGAACTCCCCTGAGGAAGGCCGCAGTAGTGGCAGCAGCTCTGGTGGAATGAGTCCGTATACTCCCTGGGATTTGCTTTCCATGGTGTGAATAACAAAATCTGATTCCATGAGCAATCCATTTAGAAATGGTCTGTTTTGAAATGGCCTTACCTTGGGAACTTGAAGCATAAGAAAAACAATTGTTCTGATTTTCTGATGTCCTTGGTTCTGTCCAGGTAAAAACGTAGTTGTCTGTCTACATCCAAGGAATGTAAGATCCTTTCCCCTTTATTTTGTGGGGTGGGGAAAAACGTTGACAAGTGGATAGTTTGATTTAAAGCCACTTTGGAAACCACCTTAGGCATGAAGGTAGGATTAGTCCTCAAAGACACACTGTCCTGATGAAAAATAATATAAGGTTCCACAGCCATAAGAGCTTGCAACTCTGAAACTCTCCTGGCAGAGGTTAGGGCTAACAGGATAGCTGTCTTCCAAGATAAAAACTTGATGTCAGAAGAGGCAGCAGGCTCAAAAGGAGGCAAGGTTAGTTTTTCCAAAACATAGTTGAGATCCCAAGCAGGAATGGGAGGAGATCTAGGAGGTCTTAAGTTCTTAGCTCCTCTGAGAAACTGTCTCATGAGCTGGTGGGAAAAGATTGGAGGGTCTGTATTATAATGAGCAGAAAAAGCAGAGGCATGTATCTTAATGGAAGAGAAAGAGAAACCCTTATGTAAGAGATCAGTCAAGTAAAGTAAAATTAAAGGAATGTTCGGAAGAAGAGGATCAGAATCCTGAGCCTGCATCTAGGAACAAAAATCTTTTCCATTTTCCTGCATAAAATTTTCTAGTGCTAGGACGTCTGGCTTCTAAAATGACATCCATAACCTGCTTGGGTAGAAAAGAAGAAATCAAAGGCCCTGGATCAACCAGGCCACCAGGCTGAGAGTTCTGACATGAGAGTGTAGAACCTGACCCTGATGTTGGGACAGAAGGTTCGGAGACTGAGGTAAAACCCAAGGAGGCTCCAGACATAGGTTTTTTAGAGTTGGGTACCACAACTGTCGAAGCCAATTTGGGGCCAGCAAGATTATCATCTTGGGCTTGTCCTGTTTTATCTTTAATAATACCGGTGGAAGAAGAGGAAGAGGTGGAAAAGCATATCCCGAGAGGTTCCTACAACTGAATGATAGGGCATCCACTTTCCAAGCTGCTTTGTGGAAAGTCCTGGTGCAAAAATTCTGTAGTTGATGATTGAGATGGGATGCAAAGAGGTCTATGTGAGGACATCCCCAGACTGCTGTTATCATCTTGAATATGTTGGTGTCCAGCATCCACTTGTGTGGATCCGAAAGGTTTCTGCTCAGACTGTCTGCCAGGAAGTTTTGCTTCCCTGGTAGAAACTGAGCTTGAAGGTCCAGATTGCAAGCTAGAGCTGTGTTCCATAGATCCATGGCTAGTCTGCAAAGGGGGTAGGAATGAGATCCCCCTTGCTTGTTTATGTACCACATAACTGTGGTGTTGTATGTTCGTATTAGTAGTTGTCCTGGTTGTAGAAGATTCCTGAAGGCCATTAGAGCTTTCTGAACGGCTAACATTTCCTTTAAGTTGATATGCAGGTGCTTCTGATCCTTTGTCCAAAGGCCCTGCAGACAGTTGCCCTGAAAATGGGCTCCCCAAGCATAATCTGAGGCGTCCGTGGTTAGAATCTGAGTGGCAAGAGGCAGACAGAAGGGCTTCCCTTTGTTTAGAGTACATGCTCTGGACCACCAAAGAAATTCCTTTTGAAGGCAAGGCAGGACGGAGATCAGTATGTCTAAACTGTGGCAATGCTGAGACCATACACTTTTTAGGTACCACTGTATTTTCCTCATGTGCAGTCTTGCATATGGTACGAGAAGGATGCAGGAGGCCATGTAACCCAAAGCCTACAGGAATCTCCTTGCAGATAGTTGAGTTAAAGTTGCCAAGGTCTTGAAAGTTGAAGCCAGCTGTAATTGTTTTTCGGATGTCAGAAATGCCATCTGGGTTGTGGTGTTTAGAAGAGCACCCAGAAAAGTTATCTGTTGTGAGGGTGTCAAATTTGACTTTTTTGTGTTTACAGAGAATCCCAGGAACTTGAGGAGGTTCTGTACAAATTCTAGATGCTGGAGTAAGACATCCTTGCTGTCTGCCTGAATTAGACAATCGTCCAGATAAGGGTAAATTTGAATTCCCTTGAGTCTGCAGTAAGCTACTACTGGAGCCAGGCATTTGGTGAAGACCCTGGGCACAGTAGACAATCCAAAGGGCAGCGCAGAGAATTGAAAGTGCCTCGATCTGGCCTTGAACCTGAGGTATTTTCTGCGTTCCTACCTGATGGGAATGTGTAAATATGCCTCCTTTAAATCCAAAGTTACCATCCATGCATCTTTGGACAGCATTGGAAGTAGCTGCTGTAGAGTAAGCATCTTGAATTTTGGAATCTCTAGAAAGGTGTTCAAGACTGACAGATCCAGAATGGGTCTCCATGAGTTTTGCTTCCTGGGGACTAGAAAAAGCCTTGAGTAAAAACCTTGTCCCATCTCTGAAACTGGAACCAGTTCTATGGCTTTCACAGCCAAAAGAGCTTCCACCTGGTTTAAGGCCTCTGTCCATTGATGTTTTGGAAGGTCTGGCCATCCGCTTGGCCTTGGCAGGCATCCAGAACCCACTTGTCTTGGGTTATACGAGTCCAATTTTGATAAAAAATGAGAGAGTTTTCCTCCGAGAGGGGCTTCCAGGCAAGAAGTTCCTGCAGCCCAACAGAGGGAGTCATTGAGTTTGTTTCCTATGAGTTTGTGACCTGTCCTCTCCTCCCCTAGGGGTGGAAGCAGTCCACTGTCTTGGTCTATAAGAAGCTTGTGTTTGAGGCCTTCCTCTGGAGCATCTATATCTACCCCTCTGAGGCCTGTCTGAAGTGGGAAAGGACCAATTTTTAGAAGGCCAATTCCTGCTAAATCTTGGTGGCTGTACTTGTAAGAAATCTTTAACTGTTTGCATGGATTTCGCCTTATCCTCCATCTTTTAATCACCTCTTCAGCTTTTGATCCAAACAAAACATTATGCTGAACAGGAGCATCCAATAATTTAGCTTTTACTTGTTCTGGCAAATTTTGTTCCTTTAGCCTTGCATGCCTTCTAATGACTCTGCTGGAGGCAGCAGCCCTACAAGAAGCCTCCAAGGCATCAAATCCACAGTGTAAACCATGCTTCCCAACTTGTTCAGTGGCATGCAATAAGTCAAGTAATTCCTTATCATCTGCACAGGCAGAAATGGAAGTAAGCTTTTGTTTTAAAACAGACGAGAGAAATTGCTGGTATTTCAGCATATGAAACTGACAGTTTAAAGCCCTAATGGACAAAGTAGCAGAAGTGTACACTTTTTTGCCCCATCTTTCTAAAGATCTAGAATCCTTTTCAGTGGGAATGGGATTTTTGGCAGAAGCGGCCTTAACTCCCTTAGGACCCTGAGAAATGGTTTCAGGGTCAGCAGAAGGGTTCTTGTTTAAAAAACTGGTGGGAATCAGGAACCCTGTAATATCTATCAGGCTTAACAGGAGCAGGAGGAAAAGAGTCAGGGGTTAGGTTAGCCTCCGAAAAAGCATCATCCACAATATCCAAAACAGGAGGAATAGCCAGGGGTCTATGTTGGGGGAGAAGAAGAAAATTCCTTAGTCTTTTCTTAGATTCCAAATACTCCTGTCCTTCCCAGTGGAAATGTTCCCTCATTTCATGCAAAGTTTCCCCAAAAGAGAAATCCTCAGGGGGAGAAGCTGAAGGAATGGATTCCTCCGCATCACAATCCTCATAAGGAGAGAAATAATATTCCTGGTCAGAAGAAGAAACTGAAGAAACAGAAGCCTGATCAGAGGAATCATAATAAACATCCTGCCTTGGCCTTTTATCTGGAGGGGGATGTGAACCCTTAATCACAGTAAGTAAATCCTCCGCCATCTTGAGTAACTGTTTCTGTGACTTGGGAGCCGGTTCAGAAGAGGCCTGTGTTGCAGTCTTTGATTTAGAAGGAGTCTTTGCCTTCGTCTTTGGCTTTGCCTTTATTAGAAGCTGAGTAGGCCTGAAAACCCCTTCGGAAGCTGGTACCTGCACAGCGGCTCCAGACCCATCCGAAGGAGCATTGTCCGAAGGTCCTGCAATAGAAATATTTAAAGGCCTGGTTGGCTCCTCATGAGAGTCCGTTTCGGCCATCGGTTCTGAAATGGCAGACGACAGGGGCTGCAAAAGCGCCTCACTGACGACGGCCGAACCTGAAGCTGGCTCCGCTTGTGCGCTATCATCAGATTTGGACCTCGGAGGCCTGTCTTTATCCTTGCGACGTTTGTGAACTCCGATAGCCGGAACTGTATCCGACGACATTTTGTAGTTAAAGCGCCTACCGAAGTAATGAAAAGCAAAATCGTACCTTCGTTTAATTCTACGTTGATTGAATCAAGCACAAAACCGACAACTAGCTACATCATGGTCAGGGCCTAAGCAAGGAATACAGTAAGAATGAAATCCTTGTGAGGTATTTGCTTCCCACATGAAATACAATTATTAACTTTTTCTGACATCGGACTGGAGCAAGAAAATGTTTCCCCAACGGGGTACTTAGCTTTGAGTGGAGAAGAAAGTCTTCGGACTGAAGTTTATCAGAAAAAATAGGAGTCAGCCGACCGGCACTTGCGAACTGCTATCACCGCACGGCAAGAAAGACTGGAGAAGATGGCGTCGGCTGTCAGCTTTGTACTCCTGGTACTCTGACGTCAGGAAGCATGGTTGAACAGCCGATGCCGGACCCAGACTTTGGGATTCTGGCCAACCGAGGACTGCCTGTCGGCAAGGGAGAACCCTACAGTCATGACTGCAACAGTGAAACACGATGAACATCAGCAAGCGTTGTTCTGCCAACACAAAGCTCAGCACCTCACATGACGTATGCTTCCGTGCAACTGCAGAATGATTCAGTACTTGATGTATGCTTTGGTGCAATTATAGGAATGAGTATAATTCATACATGCTGAAACATTTCATATTCAAGTTTTACTGCATATATAAGGATGTGGCTAGAAAGCATTACACTGGGCAAATGCTATGGTACAGCAAGGAAGGACTGCACAGTACATGTGCTAAAAGTCACAGAAAATTTTCACGAGCACCTCACAACCACATTCTTTTCCCTATCAAATGAAGACAAGACCTCCAATAAAATGGACTAGAAGCTTCCCCTCAGACCTTTCAAAACAAACAATATCATTGCAACTTGCTGGCTGTGAAAACTCAAAAACCTTCTATCTTCTTATCCTCACAGCATTTAGGACCATCACTCACAGTGGGACAGGTAGGTCACTTTTAAAGTGCAGTGCTATTTAGGACAATCACACAATGTGCATTGCCGCCTCACAGCAAGAGGTTCTCCCGTTCATTTCTTGGCTGGAGTGCCTCCTGTGTGGAGTCTGCATGTCCTCCCTGCGGTCGTATGACATTTAAAGACATGCAGGTAGGTGCGTACGTGAATGGGTGTGCCTTCCTTGAAGGTTGGGTGTTGGGCTGGCAACTCTGCACCATAAAAATTCACTGCCAATCATGAGCAGACTGGAGTTCCGCTGTGGCAACCCCTAACCAGGAAAAGCCAAAATACTTTTTTTTTTTTTACACACTGCGTGCGGTACAGGTAGGTCACTTTTAAAGTGCAGTGTCATCACAAACTGTGGGACAGGTAGGTCACTTTTAAAGTGCAGTGCCACTTACACAAATCTCAGTCACATTTTGAAGCTCTGGTTGATATCAAGCTGCAGCTGAATCTGAAGAGTTTGCAGCCTTTGCCATAGTCAAGTCAATAGTATCAGACACTTTTAAAATGCAGTAGCATAAGTACTGCAATTTGCTAGTCTGTGGCAAGGACTTATTAAAAACAGAAACTTAGTGGACAGCAGCAAAGACCATCAGAGAGGAGAGAGAGGAGGTACGTCAAAAAACTTTTTCGGAACTGTTAATAAGCAACCCTTCAGGAGCCATCTACTGACCAAGGATTAACAAGTGACAGAAAAAGGCATACCTGAAGTGACTTCATCCACGAGACACCACTATGCATAGGCAAACAAAAAGTTCCCTTGGCTAAGGTAGCACTCATGGCCAGAAAAATAATTTCCATAGCCTGTGTTTGTATTTTGGGCCATAGGTGTAACATCCCTGAACTACTAAATATTCAAAACTCATTTATCTTTATAAGGAAGCTTTTTGCTCACAATCCATTACTCATTTTATAAGGCTACCTTTATTATGAAATCTTTTGTACCAATGATGTTCATCATTCCCACAGTGTCAATGGCATTTCGGGTTATCTGCCAAGGCAATCCAGTACTGGCCAGCTTTTAAAAGCTCACACTCCTCTCCCTCTGACGTCACGAGTGGCTTTGCATATTCTAAGACAGTAGCCTTCAGCTGCCACGGGAAATGAGCATTCAGTCTTTCTCCCACCCAAAGAAGAAAGTCCTCAGACTCTTCACAGGATTCTGTGTTGATTCTTCCAGCTTACTGCTCGGAGAAGCCCTAGTTGGGACCCCCCCCCCAACCCTCATTATCAGATGTATTATTCTCTATTTTTATATTTAAAATATTTAATATTTTATTTCTGTCAAGGTTTACAGTAATTATTGTGGGAATTTCTGCTTGTAGCAGTTATTAATTTTGCTTCTATCTTCGAAAAATGCTTGTTTTTACGGTTTGAGGAAACCCAGTATTTCTCTCAGAAGAGCAGTGTGTGTGTGTGTGTGTGTGTGTGTGTCACATATTGAGGGGCTCCATGTGCAGTCGGAACCACAAATTAATTGTGCCCGTGTTACTGCTGTTACTCTGCTTTATTTTCATCTTTTGAAAACACTGCAGAACTTGCATTTTGTCAGTATTTACTTATTAATTACGATATGTATGACTGCTCTTCACATTAACATCGGATCATTTCTTTTTCTTTCGGCTGCTCCCGGCTGCCACAGAGGATCTGGGGTCATAACAGTGGATGATCCATTTCCATTTCTTCCCATCCTCTGCATCTTGCTCCGTCATACCAGCCACCTGCATGCCCTCTCTTACCACATCCAAAAACCTTATCTTAGGCCTTCCTCTTTTCCTCTTACCTGGCAGCTCTATCCTTAGCATCCTTCTCCC
This sequence comes from Protopterus annectens, assembly GCF_019279795.1. Lineage (NCBI taxonomy): Eukaryota > Metazoa > Chordata > Ceratodontiformes > Protopteridae > Protopterus > Protopterus annectens. Next base: position 137,737,611 of record NC_056747.1, read on the forward strand.
AATATACCCAACATCCCTCCTCAACACATATCCAAAAGAACACAATCGTGCCTCTGGCTTTGTTTCCAAACAGTCCTACATGAGCTAACCCTCTAAATTTACTCATTTCCAATTCTGTCCATCCTTGTCACACCCAATGCAAATCTTAACATCTTTAACTCTGCCACCTCCAGCTCTCTCATCTTTTTGTCAGTGCCACTGTCTACAACCCATATAACATAGCTGGTCTCACTACCCTCTTGTAGACATTCCCTTTCAGGCTTACTGGTTCCAGTCTGTCACAAATGACTCCCGACATTCTACTCCACCCACTCCACCCTGCCTGCACTCTCTTCTTCACCTCACTTCCATACTCTCCATTACTCCAAACTGTTGATCCCAAGTCTTTAAACTCATCTACCTTCACCAACTCTACTCCATGTACGCGCACACCATTCCTCTATCCTCCCTCTCATTCACAAACACATATGTCTTAGTCATGCTGACCTTCATTCCTCTACTCATTACAGCATAATCTCCACCTCTCCAGGGTCTCCTATACCTGCTCCCTACTCGCATTACAAATCACAATGTCATCTGCATCATAGTCTACTGGGGCTCCTGTCTGATCTCATCTGTCAACCTGTCCATCACCATTGCAAATAAGAAAGGGCTCACAGCTGATCCATGATGTAATCTCACCTCCACTTTGAATGTATCCATCATTCCTACTGAAGACATCACCACTGTCATACTGCCCTTGTACATACCCTGTACCACTCTTATACACTTCTCTGCCACTCCAGACATCCTCATACAATACCACAACTCCTCCCTAGGCACCCTGTCATATGCTTTAAGTCCACAAAGACACAATATAACTCCTAACCTTCTCTGTACTTCTCCAGCAGCACCTTCACAGCAAACATCGCATCTGTCGTGCTCTTTCTGGCATGAAACCGTACTGCTGCTAGCTAATCATCACCACCCTTCTTAACCTAGTTTCCACTACTCTTTCCCATAACTTCATGCTGTGGCTGATCAGTTTTATCCCTCTAATTACTACAGCTCTGCACATCACCCTTATTCTTAAAAGTTGGTACCAAAACACTCCTCAGGCATCCTTTCCAAGATTCCGTTAAACAACCTGGTTAAATAGCCCACTGCCATCTCTCCTAAACACCTCCATACTACCACAGATATGTCATCTGGACTAACAGCCTTTCCATTCTTTATCCTCTTCACAGCCATCCTTACGTCCTCCTTGGTAATCCGTTGCATTTCCTTTTGCCCATTCGCCCTCTACTGTACCTCTGTCAGTCACTATGTGACAGGGGCTACACATCATCCGGGGCTGCTCCAGTACCTGGTGCAGGTATGAGATAACCAAACCCTTTAGGTGCAGGTGTAGTCTGGGATAAAAGACCCCTTGCCAGACTTGATACTCTGTCCCCAGATATTTTATCTAGAAGTGACGTTCACAAGAAAAATAAACAGAAGCTTCATCATACTGCTGATAGCCATATTACAGCTGTTTATAAGGCTGCAGTGTCCTTGACTAAGAATGAACTGCAGACAGACAAGTCTGCTGGTTGTTCCCATCCAAGACTCTAATACTAGTTTGGTTAGAGACTCTTCTGTTGCAGAAAATGAGGAGGACACTGGTTGTTTCCTAGTTGACAGAGACCAGTCAGTCTGATGCTTTGGAAGTTAAATCTGAGTTTAAGTACAAACAAGTGTTAATTTTTCCTCAAATGATTGCTAAATTTAGTTATGATTTTGCTTGGGAGCAGTCGGGAACAACTCCAGAGCTAGGCAAGGTATATGAACTTGTGAAGGGTAGACTTGCTCAATTCTGTGGCCATCTCCACTCTCTTACCAGGCTTGGGAAAAGTCTATAAAACTGCCTGCAGGAGACCAGTATCTATTCCAGCAGTCCCTAGAAGGGTCATAGAAAATACAGGAGCTCCTTGGATACGATAGGTCTCATTTCCCATTTGACTGCTGATCCAACTGCAGTCTCCCCAGCTGCCTGCTCAAATAAAAAGTCCTTGGCTTCATCGAGTATAACACCCCCTGATAGAGATGGAACACGGTTAGATATTCAAGGCAAAAGGTCTCTTTCTAGTAATATGGCCAATGTTAAATTGTTTCTTATTTGACTCATTTCAAAACATACTTTGAGAGGATTGCTTGAACATACAGATACAGTCTATAGAACTGCTGCATCTTCTGTTGTACTAACTCACTAAAGTGGAGTTCAGGAAGTTTGCACTGTAACGTCCAATGGGCAGAGCCTAAGCCTTTTGACATAATCAGATTATGTCCTCACATTTCAAACAAATGTTCATATCTCTGGAACCACAGGGATTATGAAAAAAGTATAAATGGCAAACCCTTCAGCATAAACTATTTTAAAGTGGTAGTATTCTTTAGGTTCTAGGTCTTAAACTGAATTTTATAAGTCACAGTAAACAGTAACTATTACATTTGTAATATTTTGTAAACAACTTACAATATCTCAGCAACCACTCAAGTTACACACATACTGTCTGCAGCATTTTATTCATCTAGCTGAGAGCTTTCATATGAGGCTAAGGAGTTCTGTCTGTGTTACTTGGTTGTTGAGATATTTAGAAAAACATGAAAATTA